>NC_065878.1:10426666-10729697 GCF_933775445.1 Argentina anserina | reverse complement strand
CAATACAATTTTATTAGTTCTTAAACACACACTCGACAAAAGCATGAAAGATGTTTTAGGCCATTAGGTATTTTGTGTGTGTGTTTTATATTTGTTAAGAACTACCGTTTGTTAAACAATCTGTGTGCTAAGGGAGAAATTTTTTCGTGCTATCGTAGCACCACGTGGCAATACTCAGTGGTCTACCTTTTCAATCACAAATTAACATGCAAGATTTAATTAGAAAAATTATATTTTAACTATTTTGTTAAAAACTATTTTAGGTTTATTTCTAAAACCCTAAATCCTAAACTCTAAATCATCAATATTAATGAATGTTATTTCACAAATAATAAAAATATATTAAATTATAATTTTAGTATAATAAATCTACATGTCGAAATATAATAAGTAAGAAATACCACTAAGTATTGTCACGTAATATTGTGATGCACATAAAAATTTCTGGCGCTAAGGGTGTGAATTGGTGCCTAATTTCTAATTTACATTCACTAACTTTCAACGTAATCAATGACGGTTCTCAACAAAACCCAGGCGAATCTCTACAAAAACCCAAAAAAAAAAAAAAAAATACAGACCGCCTTGCTCAGTCGTCAGAAAAGCCCAAAACCAATGGGAGGAGGACACAGGCGGACTTCCGCTGCCGAGAGCCAAACGGCGCCGTCTTCGGCCTGGTCACATTTCTGGTCCTCCGCCACCAGAACCAAGCCCGTATCCGACTCCGGCATCCGTACCAGCTCCGGCGATGGCCTCGTCCGTAACCTCGGCATGTTTGACCTCATACTCCTCGGCGTCGGCGCCTCCATCGGCGCCGGAATATTCGTCGTCACTGGCACCGTCGCCCGCGACGCCGGTCCCGGTACTTTCACAGCTTTCGTTTTCGTTTTCGTTTTCGTTTTCTGTGTGTGATTTTAGCTCAGCTCCGCCGGAATGTTAGATTGTGATGCTTCATACTGTAAATTGATTACTCTAATCCAAATCATCCAAGTAATTAGAGAAATTTTAATCTATGATAATCTCAATTGTTCAGAAAAGGAAATAAAAATTAAATAAGAAGAAAATGAGCTGCTTATGAGTTGTTTATGCTTGAAAATTTTGAGATAAGTAGAGTTGGATTTGATAATAGTTTTGCACTTTTTGGTGGTACTGATTTTGTTATATGAGCGTTTTCGATTGATGTGAAGTATTGTGATCATGATGCAGGAGTTACTGTTAGTTTTATTCTCGCCGGAGCGTCTTGTGTGCTAAATGCACTCTGTTATGCGGAGCTGGCTTCTCGTTTTCCTGCCGTTGTTGGAGGAGCGTACCTTTACACGTACACGGCATTCAATGAGCTGACTGCCTTCCTTGTTTTCGGGCAACTTATGCTTGACTATCATATTGGGGCGGCGAGCATAGCGCGAAGCTTGGCGAGCTATGTAGTGACGATTCTTGAGCTTTTCCCTATTTTTAAGGAGAACATTCCGGACTGGATTGGACATGGTGGCCAACAGTACCTTGGGGGAGCTATATCACTCAATCTCTTAGCTCCAGTTCTCCTTGCACTTCTTACTGTAATTCTTTGTCGGGGTGTTGGAGAATCCTCTGTCGTAAACTCATTCATGACTGCTACAAAGGTTACCTTTCCATCCTTTTTTCATTTTTGACAGCTTTCTTTACTTGCTATTCTGCCTTTCTTTTAGATCAAGCATTCTGGTACTTCAAATGTATACGATTAAATCAGGTTATATTTACATTAAGCCAGTTTCTTGTAGGTGATCATTGTTCTTATCGTTATCTTTGCCGGTGCTTTTGAGGTTGATGTTTCAAATTGGACTCCTTTTGCCCCAAATGGTTTTAAAACAGTATTGACTGGGGCAACAGTGGTATTCTTTGCATATGTTGGATTTGATGCAGTTGCTAATTCAGCTGAAGAATCAAAGAGACCACAGGTAAGCCACATTGGGAATAATATAGTTTCTTTTGGAACCAGCTATCTGTTTTAGCCTGATGGCTGTATACATTCATAGAATTCCATCATTTTTCGATAAGGTTTTCTCATCATTCCCTTTTGATTGGCTATTTCAGCGGGACTTGCCAATAGGCATCATAGGAAGCCTTCTGATATGTGTGATATTGTATATTGGTGTCTGTTTGGTGATCACTGGAATGGTACCGTATAAATTCCTTGGGGAAGATGCTCCTTTGGCAGATGCTTTTACATCCAAGGGGTTGAAGTTTGTTGCCATCTTAATCAGTGTGGGTGCTGTGGCTGGACTTACAACAACCCTTTTAGTTGGTCTGTATGTTCAGGTGAACCATTTGATCCTTATGATTTGGTTGACGTACCTCCGTTATGTAGCTTGTGCCAATTTAACCGATGATATGTTTCTCATGATCAGTCTCGGTTATATCTTGGGCTTGGAAGAGATGGTTTAGTACCTTCGGTGTTTGCTAGAGTACACGCAAAACGCCGAACTCCCATTCATTCTCAGGTGTGGGTTGGTATTGTTGCTGGCATTCTGGCAGGCTTGTTTAATGTGCATATTCTCTCACACATCCTTTCAGTTGGCGCATTGGTAAGTCACAGTAAGGTTGTTTAGCTTGTTAACATTTATATGCATAATGACGTGGCAGCTGGCTGTTTAATTCACCAGTGTCAAATCCATCAAACATGGACTAGTTACTCACACAATGCATGCCATGATGCTCTGGATAGTTGCAAACTGATAGGATTCCCTTTGCGTTTTTTCTTCTAATAAGTCTGGGCATCTCCACCTCACTTTATACCATGGTATAGGACGGGGTTGAAGCTGGCTGATTAATTCACCAGTGTCAAACTTCAGCTCCAAACGTGGAACTGTTAGTCACACAATGCAAGCCATGATGCTGTGGATAATTGCAAACTTATAGGAATCCCATTTTATCTTTTCTTTTAATAAGTTTGAGTACCTTCACCTCACTTTATACCATGGCTTCTTGCAGACAGGCTACTCTGTTGTTGCTGCATCTGTGGTTGCTCTTCGTTTGAAGGATAAGGCATCAAGTCAAGTGCCATCTACGTCCTGGCGGGAAGGTGTCGCCTGCTTATTCATAGTTGCATGCAGCGGTTTTGGTGCTGGAGTCTTCTACAGATTCAACATTTCATTTATTTTTATGGTCATAGCTCTGTTTATGGCAATACTCGCTGGGGGTGCTCTTTATTTTCGCCAAGTGAGTAAACATACATGTTCAAGATCTTATTGGTTGCAGGCTTATAGTACTTGTTAGTAGAAAAATAAAATCATATAAAAAAAGCGGGACAATTCTGATTCTGATAGACATTATGTCATATTGGAAGAGCAATAATCAATATGTTCAGCATTCGACCATACAAATTTAAAATCAAAGCATGGGTTGTATATACGTTTCTTTTTCTCTTCCTTTAACTCGGTTTTATCATCTTCTGCTACAGACTTATGCAGACATGCCAGGGTTTTCGTGTCCTGGGGTTCCAATAGTGCCAGCTGTATGCATCTTCTTCAACATGTTTCTATTTGCTCAGGTATTCTTCGTATATCAGCTTGGACAAACTGCTAATAAAAACACAGAGTTCAGATAACAAAGCAGATAAGTGATAATAATATATTCATTTGTATTGCAGTTACACCATGAAGCATGGGTGAGATTTGTCATCCTCAGCATCATTACAGTTGGTATTTATGCATTTTATGGACAATACCATGCTGATCCAACTGCAGAGGAGACTATCATTTATCATAGGGCACCAGAAGAAGACTCTCGGTAAATTATTTCGTTTGTAATGACCCCTGTATATTGGTGGATTTGTTATCTGTTGCAGTGTTGTTTGTACCTTTTCGAAACCACTTTGTTGGAAAAGAAAAGGTTACAATATTCATTTAGTGCTCCTGAAAAAATAGATACATGTTATTCATTGTAATCCTTGAGCAACCACGATGATTATCTTGCTTGAGGCTGTAACACTAGTATAATATTAATGCAAATAGTTGATGTTTATTCAAATCTTGTGCATTTGTGATTGTTTTTTACTTCCATTATTGCTGTAGCTTGTATCAGCAGATCAGCTGACTTCTGTGTGCATTAGTTCTGGAAAACAATTTTGATTGCTGTAGGTTGGTTTATTCCTGGATAAATTGCCAATCCGCCTTATAATGGGGGTTTCCTCATTATCTGCTGATTCTGATCCTTATTATGTAGTAGAACTCTGAAGTCATCACTGCTGGAATCCTGGGGCTTCTGTGTCTATGAGTTCCAAATATTGGTAGATAATAAGTAAATCACTAAATTGTAACATAGATGTTATCATTGAGTAGTCCTTAAGCTTCAGTCTGAATGCTGCAAGGTAGCCGGCAAGCTAAGCTTGCTCTCGGAAACAAATAGAAGCCACTTCTGTGTCTAAGATACCAAACTTCCTGACCTCTAACCTTTTTTGTTTGTTTATGGTGTTTAGGCCAAAAGAAAACTGATCTGTACCTTCTCGTGTAGACCTGATGCCCGTTCCAGTTTTCTATGTTAACAATGGTTGGTCTGTGATATCCTCTCTTCCAGGTTGAAGGCTGCGGCAGTGGAAATGCTCTCAATAACTGAAGTAGCCTCAACGGGAAAGTCCCAAATTTACTACTGCTGTGTAGTATTCTCAAATGCCATATAGTGACCAAGTGACTGCCATCTTATCAAGGTTGTTTTTAACCTTTGTTACTTAAGTGTAAATAGAATCACAGAATATGCTATGAAGGAAAAGTTTCACATGGTAAAGGTTCCAATATTATTGTCATTCTGTGGGCGCAAGAAATGTCTCATGCAATTGGGATCCCTTAAGTGAGTATAGACAGGCAAAACGGGCAAAATGAAATGCTGAACTCCAGTCAATGACTTTACATCTTTGGTAAACCATTTAGGGGGTACAATATTTGTACACTTGATAAATACAAGGACTATCCTGAATTGATATGAAAAGCAAATATTTCTTTTCCGGCTAGATAGCAATCAGATTCTCCAGCTAAAATTCAATCACTTGAAGAACCCAAGAGCCAGCAGAGAACTCTTCCGACTAATACATTCCCCGAAGAGGAAATGTTTCTGGATACCCAGATGGGCAGAGGCTAGCTCAATCGTTTATTCGCAGACAAAATCAGAGTAAAAAGCAGCTATAGTCCTTCTTACACAGTTTTGAATGCTTAGAAGTTCCACATCAAAAACTTCAAACTGTTTTGAGCTGAAAAAGGTGGAAGGGCCAACCTGCGGAAGTGATCGTTTTTTCATCAATCAGGATTGATACAATAACATATACACATGTCAAGTCCAACCCAATTTCACATACGGCTCTTCCAGTTGTTCAAAGTTACTCCATTAAACCATCAGCTTTAACGGTGACATTGTAAGAAACTACGAACTAATTCTTCATGTAGAAAACTAATATTGGCCGAGGCTCGACAAATTGGAGTTCAGATGAATTTTCTCATGTAATCAATCATGTAATTCATTTAAAGTCACATGTCTAATCTATGCATATCATCATGCATGAGTTTCCTTAGCATTACAGCAGTGTTTTATGATGTAGATTCTGATTGTTCTTTTGTACAGTTATATAAGGTCAGTTTGTAGCCTTAGTTCCTTATTCCCAATTTACATCACAGTTTCTCAACGAGTGACAAAAAAACTCAGAACTAGTATGGGGCTACTTGTTGCCAAAATTTTTATAGGAACTACTGAAGACTATCAAAAAGGGAAAAGTGTTACTGTCTTACTGGCTAAATGTTAGAATTATCAGCGTCTTTACTATTTTCGCCGTATATAATTTTGTTTAAATGGTCCAACATGCTTTGTATCTCTCTTATTCAGCATCGATGACAATATACTATAAGCAAATTAGGAAAATATTATAACAAAATTATATGCTACAGAATAGTGCTAAGTTACAATAATTGATGGGTAATTCATGATTCAGAAAACTGACCGGTGGTCCAAGTTCGGGTGGAATGATTATTCTTCTTTTCCCTCCAGGCTTCATATCACGAATTCCTTCTTCAAATCCTGTAGCACATCCTTCTAGTTTAGAACCTTCAGCTTATTATGCTTTATGATTCCTCCTCTCCCTTCCCTCATTTTCATTACGGAAGGGTCAGGACAAAGGAGATGTCTGCTATCATATTTACAGGTAATGCAGACAGCATGATTATTTCAAAGAATGCAGACAGATTAAAAAAACCCTAGAATTGAATTAAGTTGTAACAACCTGGGACCAATGCATTTGTTCCCATGCGTATTCTGGCAGGAGAACCTTGATTGTAGCTGCTATCAATGCGACGGCCTGACTCATTGTAGCCAACATAGTGGAACATCACCTACAATGTACATCGAATCTGAGATTCTGAGTAGGTCATGATTGGGGAAAGATTTATTAATATGTTATATCATAATGAGTATTCAGTATGCATTCAAATTCATTATTTGTCTTCAGATGAAATAATTCAAATCATAATGTCACTAATTTGAAAACTCAAAGTGAACAGGCAGAAATACTGAGGAACCAAAGTTGGGATGCTACTTCAACCAAAGTATCTCATATTACCACGTAGTTTCTAAAAAGACAACCATGGATTCAAACTTCAAAGAGAATTAAAGGAAAACCTGCTGACCAGCCTGTGGGCAATCACCCTCACCAACTGCAAAATCTTTGTATATAAGTCCTGACTCACGTGTTGTGTAGTTTTCTGGCGTTACTACCTTAACCTGAAAACCTGATTGAACATGGTTAAACATGTAAAAATCGTTCCTTATATGTTGTTAAAGAAAAAAAAAACAGAGTTTAACATAGCTGGAAGATATCCAGGGCTTGGAATCATAAAGCACAGATGACCAGGTTCAGAAAAATAAAGGGGAGCAGAATATCAAGACTTCTGTACATGCAACAAATGATGCAAACCTTCTCTAATGAAACTTGGAAAATCTTCAGGGGCATTATTTTCTTTCTGTATGCGCTTGTTTTGCTCCAGCAACCGTCTTTGATCAAATGGACTTTTACTCTTTGTTTTTGCAGACGAAGATAAATTTGGGAACAAGCTAGTTGTGACTGAAAGGAATAGAACAAGTCTCCGACTCAAATTCTCTTCATAATGTGATATACCACCACTCTCTGCCCTGGGCATGCAAATCAAACATATTGGTATAACTGAGAGAAATTTTCTCATTTTTCAACACAGTTACGCACAGATAACTAATTTAATCAATCAACCAAATGTACCTGTGATATCTTGAGTTTTGACTTGAACAGCATTGGATTATTTGGTTATTGTGACTGGAAGGAATGCTTGGTGAGGGAGCTGCTGGAAGAGTTCTTTTTGTCAGTTGGTGTAGAAAAATTATTGTCAACATGCGTAAGTAAATAAAATTATGCTCATGGCTTAGCTACTGATGAGCAATATATACTTTGTAATAGGAGAGAGTCATGTTAGCAGAGATGTTGTACGAGGTTAAGAACCCAGTGAGTTTCATATTATCCTTTTATTTGTTTAGCAAACAAGTCTCAAACAATAGTTACAATTGATTACAGAAATCGAGAACGGCAGAGGGAGCATTTGTAGAAGGTCTCTCAGACACATGAGAAAGCATGCATCTTCTGCAGGTTGTTGTGGATATGCAACAACCTACAACACCACCAGATACATCGTTATTGTGATAGAGCCCTCCTTAAAGCATAATTGCAAGAACCAAACCCGAAGGATCAATCTATACACAGAGAAGCATGGAATTTCAAGCTGAGTCTCTCATTACTGTAGAAAAAGAAGAGTATGGTCTGGCCATAAGCGGCTCGTAGATTTATTTTCAGGCTCAAGTTATATTCTTTTCTCCATTCAATAATCATTTATATTTTTTGGGCATTGACATTTTGTTGTAGTAGCTTATGAGTTCGACATCACTCATTATATTTTCTAGTTATCTCTTAGTTTCTAGGGCTGAATGTGAAGGGATGCTACTTGATATGCAACATTGGCTTGTTTCATTAGGTAAAGAGGAAGAATAGTGTCTACAATGTTTAAAACATCTCCATCCCTGTCAGTAACTTTGTGTGGGAATTATTAAGCTAGAAATGCATAGTTCAATCGTTGCCTTATAATGTAAGCTCACTTCTTATGGCATACAAAACTTCCATGATCTAGAATATCAGATTGGACCCAGGGTGGTGCCTAGCCTCCCAGCCAGACCATGACGTTCAAGAACTAGTATAATGGTGTTCTTAGACATCAAGAAAGGTGACTTTTGATAAACAAGAAGGTAGCTATAATTAGAAATTTGAATTGAGCTTAGTTCTACAGTTCTACTTCTGCATGTTTATCCTGAAAACACAAAAACTCAACCAATTTGCTATATGGTACAAGCACATTTTACAGAAAGAACTCCTTTAGATATCTTTCTCCTGAACTTTCGACAACAAAAACTAACAAAGATTCAAAGACACAAGCTTTGCCCATGCTGCAAACAAACTTATCATAACCAATTTCTGGGTCTTATCTTCAACACAAGCTACACTTCCAAAAACAATGTTTCAACGAGTAACAAAGAAGTTTGCTTTATGGATTGTACCCAGAAATGCAAAGAATCCTCCAAGCCAAATTTCAAGACACAATCACACAAACAGTATACCGTTCTAACTACAACCATACATGCAGATATAACAAAAGGAGAAACGTTACTTGATTTATAAGAGAGATACGAGGGAACCACCAGCATGGTGTCTCTCGGGTTTCAAGCTTGTTCCGGCATATATGAGTTGGCTAACGACCCAGTGAGTGAGCGAGAAAGAAACGGTTTCTGTTATGCGCTCATGTTATCTTTTAAGTTCGGTGGTAGGGAGCCAAATTGGCAAAATTTCATCCAACACCCTATAAGTTCTTGCAATATCATTTCCTACCTTCATGTGGGGCCAATGGGCATTATCTTGTTTTCATTTTTCTCTTTCTTTATTTTATTTTCAATCTATAAGAAAACGAATACAAATGAATAAAGGAACAATTGATCTCTTCAAAAAAAAAAAAAAAAACAAAGGAACAATTGATTAGTTGAACACTTGAACTTCGTACAGTAAGTTCTATAACTCATAGTCTGTACGATTACGTATAAGTTATTTGTGTGAACTATATGACTTACGGGAAAAAAAACTCACATGTAATTTCTCAGTTAGCATAAGATATAACATAAGATTTTGTGTTAAAATCCATACGACTGTTACAATCAAGCATGGACACGGCTTTTAGGGTCCGTATTGCGTGTCGGACACGTTTGGATACGCTCAGACACGCGAACTCACTTTGGACACGGCCTGGACACGCACCAATTCATGATAAAAGTGAAAGTGTTTATGGTGAGAGTCGAACCTTGGTCATCCAAGGCACCCAACAACTCCTCAACTATTCCAACAGATTCAGTTTTTGTTATATTTGTGCACACTTTAATATATATAAGGAGGGAAACTCATGATAAAAATAAAAATGCTTGTGGTGAGATTCGAACCTTTGTCATCCAAGGCACCCAACAACTCCTCAACCATTCCAACAGATTCAGTTTTTGTTATGTTTATGCACACTTTAATATATATACATCTAAATACTTTCAAAATTTTAAATTAATTTTTTTAATAAATATATATATATATATATATATATTAAAATAATTTTAATTAACGTGTCTACCACGTGTCCGTGTCCAAAAAATTTATATATGCCGTGTCTACGTATCGAATCGTGTCCAATACGGACACTCGTGTCCGTGCTACTTAGCGACTGTATATAGTTATTTGCAATTTTGCATGAACTAGTTGATTTCTATGGAGAAAAAATCTCACATTTAATTTCTCAGTTAACATAAGTTTTCGGATTCAAATTCCCATTTAAAAAGGTTGCTGAGTCTCATAAATTGGCTTCTACGTAGAAACTAGAACTTAGGGGCATGATCATTGATTTATCGTCCACATTTTTATTCTGAAGGATAACGCTATCTCCAATTTTTCTCTTAAGAAAAATGGATGCTACTGCAGCACCATGATTGATGGGACTGAAATAATAGTTCCATGACAAGTCCTCCCAATTCTCAGCCTGGTATAAAGGCATTAAACATTTAAACCTAATGGTATACAAGTGTAGATAAATAGAGCAGTTAATTTAAGGGAAAACAAGATGAAAGAAATGGTAATTGTCCAGCATCGATCATTAGATGTGTATGATCATTTCACCTGAAGCGATTTTCAGTAAGGCTGAGCCCTCTTGATCTGTCAATCGATGCAACTTTCTGAAGCCTAATCTGCTGTCGAAATTTTGCTATAAACTCACCAGCCTTCTTATCAACCTCAGAATCTGCCCCTGCTACAACATTGACAGAGTTGCAAAAGGCGGCAGCAGCAGCAGCCTCCACTCTTTCTTCCAAGCTCACTTCAAAGTTTTCAGACTCACTTTCCGATTCTTCTTCAGACCGGACATCGACATAGTCAAAGAAGTCTTGCATTTGTTCCTTCTGGTACTTGGGAGAAGCTGGCTTTGGCATGTTACACTGCTTATTCACTCCTCCATTTTGCATTTTCTCTTTTCTCATAGCTTCATCACTATCAAACATCTTTAGATTGTTTTCCACCTTGTCATGAGTGGTCAGTCTACTACCTCTGATCGTTCTGACT
This sequence comes from Argentina anserina, assembly GCF_933775445.1. Taxonomy (NCBI): domain Eukaryota; kingdom Viridiplantae; phylum Streptophyta; class Magnoliopsida; order Rosales; family Rosaceae; genus Argentina; species Argentina anserina. The sequence continues at coordinate 10,719,031 of NC_065878.1, read as the reverse complement.
GATTTTCCTCTTGATGAAGATTTGCTGAGGCTTGCAGGCTTCTTTTCCGAGTTGAAAGACCCCATCCCCTCTTTCTTACCTGAATCACATTGATCCCGAGCACTTGGACTCCCACTCAGTTCTTTCTTCAAGTAGTTATCTGAGCTTTTCTTCAAAACCTCCCCATAGACAGCACCAATACTATGGCCCCTCGAATGCCATCCAGTAATTGAAACCTTGTCATTCATTGGAGTTGGTTCTAATGGTAAACCTGAAGGAGAAGACGCTCGGGAGCTCTTCTTCCTTTTCCCCAAATGAACCGTTTCTGAGTTCAGTACCTCAGAAGTTGAAGAATTAAGAGAAGAGTACTCCTTTTCTGGTGAAGAAGATTTGGAGCTAGCAGTATCAGATGAGAAAGACAATGTGGACCGGAAGGACCGAGCTTTCAGAGACTCAAACTGAGCTTCATCAACTGACAGTGGCCTAAAATGTGAAGGACGAGTAGCACTACCCACTCTCTTTCCCCTTTCCATCTTTCGAGAACTCGAACGCTGTAGAATTGGCGAAGGCGATGCCATAGCTTGATTGAATTTCTCTAGTAGATTTATAGGAGCCAAATCACCATAGTTCCTATTCCTATTCCAATCAGATCTACCAGATGCAGCAACATTTGAACCAAAACTAGACTCACTCTCTTTAACAAAGTCACTCTTATCCTGGTTTCTAACCTTCGATTTCAAACTCCGAATAGGCAACCCTAATGGCTTATCATCAAACACTGATTTGGGTTTCACAAACTCATCAACAACATAATCTGGTTGAGCTACAAAAACCATAGACTCACCCTGAAAGTACTGAGAATTCCAAGCTTGAGCAACATTCTTATTCTTAAACCCATATGGATTTTCAATACCATTATCATAATTCAACAATCTGGGTTTGCATTGTGCATCAAAATAAACACTACTTTTATTATCACCCACAAAATTCTGAGACTTCCAACTCTCAACAACTCTCTTCTCACCAGACCCACATGGATTCTCACACCCATCAAACATCCTGGGCATATAAGACTCTAAATTCTCAACATTAGAGTAATTCTCAACCCCCATTTCTACATTCCTTCTACTAAACAATCCATAAGACACAGCAATTCCAATGAAAAGAAGATGAATGAGCTCCCAGAACTTGTCGAATATCGTATCGCTGACAAACTCAGGAGGTTGTGAAGGAAACATAGGCAGAACCACGACCAAGATCACAAAGAAGAGAGCTTTAAACAGAAACTGAAGGTAAGACGTACCTTGTGAAATGGGGTTTGTTTGAGTTGCAGAGGCATTCAGCCCTGGATTTGGGGAATGGAGTTTTTTGTAAGGGATTGGATCCTCCATTTGAGTTGTGATCAAATGGTCTCAGAGAGAGGAATGAGCTTTGGATTCTGTGTGAAATGGAGGAGATGGAGAAGAAAGGAAGACTTTGAGGACAAGGAAGAGAAGAAAGAGAGAGACACAGAGAGAGTGGAGAAGAATTCAAAAAGTGAAACATAATCATTATGACCGTTTGTCCCTTTGGACTCAATGACGTGAGTGCCCCTGTAGTTTGTTAGATATTACAGCGCTTTTTTGGGGTCATTGGCGTCATTCCGGCGAGGGCAACGAAACGACAGCGTTTAGTATTCAATAACAAATTTAAGAAATACGAGTTAAATGCCAAGAATATTATTTTGGATAAATAAATTGTCTAATTAATCAAGTGTACATGCTAGACTAGGGCTAGATTGGTTGGTATACCAGTCTTAATTTTCCAATACCATATACCAACCAATATATATTTGGTATGAAAAATCCACAATTTATACCAACCAATAACGTTGGTATACAAATTAAGTGGTACGGTGGTACGGTTGGTAATGTGCTTGTACCAACATATTTAAGGCCCAAAAATTTTAAGGCCCAACCCAAATAAATAATAATAAATAAGTGAAATAAAAATAGAATTCCAAAGTCTTATATAACTTCAACCAAATTACCAAATACAAAATCATAAATAGAAAGTCAAAGTCTAAATAGTCAAACTGTTAAAGTATTTATGAATTCTCAAAACAATTGAAAAAATAAATGATAGGTTTAAATGCGATATATGTTGACATGTTGTAAGCAGTGATGGTGCTACTGATAGGTCTAAGCATTTGTACTTGGAAATTCGATTGAATCGATTCATTCATAATTAAATAAAGAAATTGAAGACGAGAAAAATAGTGTACTTGAGAAAGAAACTCAGAGAGATTAGATTAAGGTTAGTAGATATATATGGTTTGGATTTATTTTTCAATAAATCTACAATTGAAATTTAAAGATATATATATTTTTAATTAAATAATTTAATATAATATAAGTTGGTAGGTACGATATACCATGGTATATGAAAAATCTATACCACCTACCTACCGTAATTTTAATATTAGTACGGTATACTGTACCATATACCATGTACCAAGTATTTGGTATACCAACATATTTGGTACAGTTGATATACGAATTGGTTGGAATGGTTTTCTATACCATTGCCACCCCTATGCTAGACTTGTTACATTTGTTCTCTACGGTAGAATGTTAAATTCTGTTTTCCTTTTTAGTTATAGAAGATCATGTTAGAGTTTAGTTACACTGCACTACCATTATTAGGACAAGCTTACAATTTTAATTGTTAAAAACTTAAGGTAAACGATATTTATATCACACTTGTCTCATGTATACAATTTCTCACGGGCCTGCTAGCAAAGTGGATTAAACTGAATGGTATCCAAGCTTCCAGCACTAGTTCACGTGCCCTTACCAAAACCTAGCCGTATCTACTATCTAGTTGCTAGCTAGATTGTTACCTTTACTTGCATTCATTCATAAGGTTATGAATTTTGTTCCTTCCTTACTGCCTAGCATAAGGTAAGGCAGTGAGCATCTTCATATTTTGGCTCGTCTTTAGTCGGCAGTGTATCTCTATTACGGGAACCATATGTTACATGCAAGATATTTGCTCGCTTTTTTTCACAACTCGACACTATTATTTTCAGACAAACATATCGTGAAACTAATTTCGTAATTCACCTCCATCACATTCCGCTCATCCTCATTCTACTCCCTTAGTCTAGTAAAATTACTCTTTATATTCACGTTCCAGCGTTCCATTTAAATCAACCGAATTTGTCGTGATTTAAATCAATACTAGGTCATAACTCATGAGAAAGGGAAAGTTTCACCTCCATCACATTCCGCTCATTCTCATTCTACTCCCTTAGTCTAGTAAAATTACTCTTTATATTCACGTTCCAGCGTTCTATTTTAATCAAACGAGTTTCTCGTTATTTAAATCAATACGAGGTCATAACTCATCAGAAAGGGAAAGTAACGACCCTTTTTGTTCTGTTTGAAGTAGTGAAATGCGACCTGTTAAAAAGCTTTAGTTTGGTGATTGATAAGAGAAGAGAAGACAGAAGTCCCTCCCAGACAAAACGACCGCGTTCAATCCCCTCGCCCAGAATCTGAAAAACCCAAACAGCGAGCATAGAATGGCAGACGAACATGTCGAAGCCGATAACGCAGAGGCCATTATCGCCCGAATCGAGCACAAATCTCGAAAGATCGAAAGCCTACTCAAACAGTAAACACCCCCCTTCTCTTTTTCTCTCCTCATTTCTTCCATCTCTAACCAAACCCGGGTCTTCAACTCTTCGCTGATTCACTCTCTCGTTTCAGGTACAGACCCGTCGAAGCTCTCAAAACCGCCCTCGAAGGCTCGCCTCCCAACACCAAAGACGAACGATGCAAGGTCCGATCGGCTGTAAATTTCTTAATTGACGAGTGTCGTATAGAAACTTGAGTGATTTTTTTTACTGTGTTTGGTTTACAGTCTGCGAATTGGATAATGGTGCATAGAGCTATTATGGCGATTAAAGATGTTGAAGGAATGTTTTCTTCTTTGGATCCTGAGTACTATGACATTCTCATGAAGTAAGTCTTCCACTATTTTTTTTCTGGTTTTAATTAGTTTAATTATTTGTTATGAACTTTTATTGAGGTAATCTAATGTCGATAACATTATGATTTTGTTGATAGTACTGAATTGCGTTTGATTAAAATGGTGTTTATGGAGTGTTTGTTTGTAATTTAGGACTTACAATTTGTTTTGCTAGTGTAGGAATCAGTGAGGGTTTAGTTAATGCTAGATCAGTGTGCAGATTAGTGTATCCATCTTGAGCTGTAGAAATGAGTTTGCTTTGGTTGAGTGGTAGCTACCAGCTAGGATATTTTTTGATCAAGGAGTTGATTATTGTATGCATTTTTATTTTTGATGGTGTTGGTTACCGGAAAGTTCTTTCAGAGGTCGTAGCTGCTTGATTTGCTTATCTCTTGAAGACTTTGATTTGTGCTCATTTGGCAGAATTTTCACTATCCACCATTTTAGGTGGGAAGGGTTCAATAGCTTGTATCATTGATGAATGAGAACCAGGGGAAATTATGACGGGTTCCCCAGTGATTTTGTAACAACATTGGATGTCTGCATCTGTGTGCGCTTTCATAGAGTTTAGCCTGCAGTTTCTTATCTACCTACCTATGGCTCCGATTTTATAGTGAGACTGACATTATCATGAGATGCGGGTTATCATAGCTTATCAAGGTCTGCACCATAGTTGATCTTCAGGAAAACAAATGTGAAAAGGGATGGAAGTAAACATGTGGAACTAGTGTGCTAACTTCATACATATTTGTCATTATATATGGAGCACTCTTAAGCTTGTCCCCTGTCTTTCAGAATGTCAGATATGGACATTACACCTGTTATTATCTGTTTTTGGCTAACTTCTACATATGTTTTCAGATTCATGATGTCTTTACAGTACCTTATATGCTGCTTTTCATTCCCCGTCTTTGGTGTATATTATTTTTTGAGAGATCTTACAGTGTTGTAATTTCTATTGTTGAAGGTACTTATACAGAGGCTTGTCAACTGGAGATCGTCCCACATGCGACCAGTGCCTTCGAATTCATGAAAAACTGACCGAGATAGCTGGTCTGGGATGCATACTACGTTCCCTTTCAGACACTGTTAATACAGTATGATTTCTATCAGTTCCTTCGATAAACATTAGTAAGGTTGATATTCTTGCTTAAATGTACATTAAACTAGAACATTTGGGGCTTCACTGTAACTTACTGCAAATGCTCATACAGAAAGTTTTGTATCATGGTGCTGATTTTTCTGCCTGAGCAAAGTCTCAATATCAAATCCTTTGTGGTGCTTCCCATGTTTTTGATTGTGTTGGTTTCCATTGTAGTTGTAAACCGTTAATACGAGAAAATTCTACAAGCGCTACAAGAGAAAAACTGTTTAACTTTTGGCATGTCTGTATGCAACATAAATGTACGAAATAGGTCAAAATGGTCTACGTTCCGCAATTCAGCCGTTCACTCGATTGCACTTGTATGATTTGCTTTGGATTATGCTCTAAAAGGAAAAACCAGATCACAATGTTTAAGGGTGAAGCGGTGAAGCAATGTGGTCAATTTCAATGTTTATTTCACTCAATTGCATTTGTATTTTGGATTATTCTCTAAAAGGAAAGCCAGTTAACAATGTTCAAAGGTGAAGCTCTGCAGGAATATGGTCAATTTCGATGTTTACCTGCTTGTCAGTCACGTGTAAACAAATTCAGACTATTGTGCCCACGTAACTTCTACATTCCCTAAAGGTTGCAATGTATGAACATGACTGTGTGCTTGCTTCTCCACCAACCCTATTTTCATCTCTCTCATAATTTGGCTATATACCAATATTCATAAAAGCCCCAAAACTGAGAAGAACAAAGCAAAAGGAAACAAGAAGATGACAGAAATAAAAGGGTGGGGATTTTCATCAACCAAATTAATTCCCTAACCACCATATATACATTTGTCACTCATTTCCTCCCAATGACCAAGATGTCAGACTACAACCATCAGCTTCTCTAATGACTAATTCCCCTTCTTCCAACAAGGAATCACGACCTAGAGGTGGGCGCCGGCGAATCAACTGGTCGATGTTGCGGGATTGGCAATGTCGCCCACGGGCTGATTGGAACAGGCCGCTGGACTGCTAGCCCTGGCTGGCCAGTTGGACCGGTTTCCAGAACTGTGGAGGAAGCTGCAGTAGCACTAGCAGATGAGGCCGATGAGGATGAGACGCCCACACATTGACATGAAGGGCACATGGTGAGAGTGGTGGGAGGGGTCATTTGCATATAGAGCTGTGGAGAAAGCTTGAGTGCCCTAAGCTCTTGCACTTCTTTCTGCAACCTCCTGTTCTCTTCTGTTAGATTCTCACAGCACTTCCTGAGTTGCTCACAGTCCACCTCTGTTTGCTTCAACTTAGTCCTGCATTAACATAAATGCATAATAAAAGTGAATCCCCATCAAGCATTTTACCAAATACCAATACGTAATTTTAACCCAAGTTGAAACTATGTGCAACTCTTTCTAAATTTACTGAAGAGTTTTTGGTGGACAGTTACAATGAGAGTGACATTTACTGGGTGTAACAAGAAGTAACTCGTATCATTGAATGCACGCACTTGAGAACTGTGAAAGCTGTTTGGAATGTAACAGTGGGGGCAAATGACAATTCCACCCTTGAGGCAATGAAGAAATTTCTCACCTTGCCCTCCTGTTCTGGAACCAAACCTCAACTTGTCTTGCGCTCAGGTTCAACCTCTGTGCCAGTTCCTGCTTTTGCCTCTGGAAAAAAGAGCAGACAGAATAAGTAGGCTACCCAAACGCCCTCCTGTGTGGTTAAAATAACAGAAATGCCACTGAAGCTAAGGGGGAAATTACCGAACTGACACTAACCGTGTTGAGAGTGTTGTGGTCCTTGAACATGTCCTCAAGCAGCACAGACTGCTCCTTGGTGAGCCGGAGCTTCTTCCTCGACGTGTCGCCGCCGCCATTGCCGTCCTCGTCGTCGCTGCCTCCGGCCGACCACGACGTCCTCTCCGCCTCGTTCTCGTCGCCTCTCTCGCTCCTCTTCCCGCTCTGGCTCGACACCGTGCTGTTCGGCGACGACAAGCCGTTTTCCTCCTCGGAATCCCCCACCGCCGCCGGCGCAAGGTTCACGTCGATTCCTCGACGCAACGCCGTCGCATTTCGACCTGCAAATACCCAAAAAACCATGAGAAACAGATCTGATGATAAGAAAAAAAACAAAAGACTAATAAAACCGTAACGTAAGAACATACCAGTAAATCCAATGACTCCAAAACCTCGGTGATGTTCTGAGGGAATCTGCACGAGATTCAAGTGCAAAGGGGAGGAAGAGGAAAAGTGGTTGGGTCTGGAACCCAAACCGAGACCCAGACTCAAACCCAAGCCATCATTTTTGTCAACCATTTTGTTCTTTCTTGCCAAGGAACACAGAGAATGGTGATGAAGGTTGAAAATGACTGGGATTTTGGAGCAGGGAGTGTCTGAGCCTCTGAGGTCTTGTGGGTTTTGCTTTTTGCAGTAAGGGAGATGATGATGGGGTTATTATTATAAAGAGAATTTTAGAGAGAGAGAGAGAGAGAGAGAGAGAGAGAGAGAGAGAGAGTGAGAGAGAGAATGATGACCTTGTGAAGAAGCAGAGGGAGGGAGGGTGACTAGGGGAAGGCCATGGGTCTATAGAGCTATTATGATAAAGGTGCTGATGGCTCTCTGTGACAGTATAGGCTTTAGCTTTTTGCTGCCAGATTCATTTACCAATGATTTTAACCATGATTGGAACCCAACCGCGGTTAAAGGGAAACTTTTGCCTTCACAGCCTTCACTTGTGCTCTGCGACTAGTTTAACCCGCGGATCTGAAAAATCCACGGAGTCCTGCAAATTCGATAGGCTTTTATCTGGTCCATGAGAAAGTCTGTTTCCATTAGTAGAGGGTCGAGTTTAGATTAGAGAGGTGAAATCTGACCTGGTACGTGGGCCCAATGTGCTAAAATCCCGCAACGGCCCGTAAAAACTCGTCAAATAATAAAATATTATACATATATATTTTATTAGATTTAGAATAAAACTATCGCATTATGAAGCAAATATATGAAACGAAACTTCCCGCGATCAATCAACACCAGCCGATATGATCGGTATATATATTTAGTGACCCTGTAAAAATTTCATCTAATTCGGACCTCGTCTGACTGTCGAAATTTTCGATAAACCGAAAACAACTCTAATAGTCATAAATGAAAACTTATTACCAAAATGCGAATACCGAAAACGTTTGCATATTTGAAATCACCTAATTTTTGTCACTGATTGTGTGCGGTCACACCAAGAAAACCTATCTGGCAAAACCTCGGTCAATAGGGACTTTAATATGTCAAAATGCATCTTTTTAGTTGACCGTAGGTACAGACAGTCAAACAATGTTCAAACGGACGAAATTTTTAAGAGTTCCCTAAATATATATACTTATCACATATATTGATGTCCACTGACCATATTTTGAACTGGAGTTATCAATCGCCGAAGTGTCTACTAATGTATCATAACCTTTATATTAGATTGATAATAAAATTATCGCATTATGAAGCGACTATATGAAAGAAACTTCTCGGGATCGATCGACACAGCCGATGTGATCGGTATATATATTTAGTGACCCTGTAAAAATTTCATCCAATTCTTACCTCATCTGACTGTCGAAATTTCCGATAAACCGAAAACAACACTAATATGCCATAAAGGAAGACCGATTACCAAAATGCAAACACCGAAAACCGTTTGAATATCTGAAATCACCTATTTTTTGTCACTAATTGTGTGCGGTCACACCAAAGAAACCCATATGGCAAAGCCTCGGTCAATATGGATTTTAATATGTCAAAACGCCTCTTTTTTAGTTGAACATATGTACAGACGGTCAAACAATGTCCAAAATTGACGAAATTTTTACGGGTTCCCTATATATATACCGATCACATCTGCTAGTGTCGATCGACCATATGTCGAACTGAAGTTGGCGATCGTCTAAGTGTCCACTAATGTATCATAACCTTTATATTAGGTTTATAATAAAACTATCGCATTATGAAACGACTCTATGAAGGAAACTTCTCGGAATCGATCAACACCATCCGATGTGATCGGTATATATATTTAGTGACCATTTTAAAATTTCATCCAATTCGGATCTCGTTTGACCGTTGAAATTTTTGATAAACAAAAAACAACACTAATATGCCCCGAGAGGGAATGATATGAGCACTTTGTGCGACATTCTTAACATGTGTTTACCTCAATTTGTACTTTGCTTAGCCCTTATTGTTGTACTATTGAGTCATTGAGTCGTAGTAAGAGTCTTTGGAGGTATTGGATGCATTTTTGTGCTTACATGAGTTAAAAACGCATAATTGGTTTAGAGTCCTAGTTTGAGTAGAAATTCTTGTTAGGTTTCAAAACTACTTATCTCTTACTCATGATTTTATTTTCTTATTTTCAGATTGGATTGAAGAGATAATTAAAGAAAAAAAGATGGAGCCAAGTCATGCAACAATTAAATAAAGATGATCATTAAAGGCATAAAACATGACATGATTTAGGAAATAAAACATGACATGATTTAAGGGATTAAAACATGACATTATAATATGAAGAAAGAGGCAACTACCCTCCATTTTCCCTCTATATATACATGGTTTCACCTCTCAAATAATATCACTTCTCATTTGCATTTAAGAGCCAAAACTCTAGCAAAATACTACCTTAAACATTCTTCACCAAAAACAGCACGTCGTTCCCCCTCTATACAAATTCCATCTCCACCGAAAAATCACGATTGAAGACACACCTTTAAGGTTCATATAACGTGTGATTCTCGCAACTTATCTTCATGGCTTTGTTAGTTTTTGATTTTCTACAATACTTTGTCTATGAAGATTGTAGTAAGATGTTTGTGTGAGATTATTGTTTTGTATTAAGAATTAAAATTTTCAGATTGTTTTATTTGATTTTTGGTTCTTTGCTGAATTGATGGTTTCCTATAATTATTGAGTTTGTATTTTTATTGTTGTGTTCTAATCATCTTTCTCATACTTTTAGATAATTTTCAGATATGTGCATATGAATTTAGTGCTTGGATGCAGTCCCTAAGATTGTGTTTGAGTGCTAAATTGATCAACTATATTGACACAAATCGAATCATGTCCTAAGTAGGTTCGGTTTATGTTAATTAAAAGTGTTAAAAATTCTGGAAATTTTCATGTGAAACCATGGTGGGTGACGCCATACATAAAACATGTCTCTAACAAATATTTGGTGTTTAAATGTAATCTTGTTTGATTTCTACTCTAAGTGTTATTGAATTCAATTGCATGCAAATTTAGATTAGGCCCTAAGTCAATCTAAATGTTAATTGAGATCTTGCATGATTAGATGATCCCCTAAGGCCTAATTGTATTGGTGTTTAAAAAGTATTTAATTGGTCGAATTAGAATGCATGATAGGTTCGAACTTGTAATTATGTGGTGTAATGGTAAATTTAGTTTAAGTTTGTTAAAGAGAAGTCAATCATGTAAATATCAATTTAAGATTTATTTTCATTAGTAGTTAATAATCAATCTAAAACCCATAATTATTTGTTAACACTAAAAGTTTAGAGTTCCTTTTAATTCCCCGGACTGAACGATCCTTACTTATTCTATACTAACGATGATGTTTTACAGGGTTTATTATAGACGTTTTAATTAACGCTCTATCAGGGGATCCATTACCAAGATGCGAATGCAGAAAGTTGTTTACATATTTGAAATCACCTAATTTTTGTTACCGATCGTGCGTGATCGCAACGACAAAACTCATTTAGCAAAACTCCGGTCAATGGAGTTTTATTATGTCAAAACGTCTTTTTTGTTTGTTAACCGTAGGTACAGACGGTCAAACCATGTTCAAAACTGATGAAATTTTTACAGGGTCCCTAAATATATATATCGATCACATCTAATGGTGTCGATCGACAATATTTCGAAACTAGAATTTATTTTTGACTGTTTTTTAGAATGTTTTCTAATAAATTTTTTTATTTCAAACCCTTAAATTAGAGTATTATGTTTTTTTTTTCTAATACAATCCCGCAAGGCCCGGCTCGTAAAAGCCCGCAAGACCCATTTTAGGTTGGCGGGTTTAGATCTTCATATTTGTGAAAATACCAAACCCGTCACTTATTTAAATTTATTAAGGTTCAGTCCAACCCGGTCTGTTGACGAGCCATATGTGAGAGTGTCTTCGGTGCACCTAAGAGTGTGCACATTGGCGCATACATCTCACGTGACTCATTAATTCAAACGGACTAACGTGAAATACAAATGGGCCTAACTTGTGCAAAAGACAAATAGAAAGGAAAACAAAATTGTAAAATTTTCTCCCTCTCCTCGTCTTGGCTACACCAAAATAAATTAAATAATAATGTACTATATTTCGTAAAAGCTACCGATTTTAATATGTTTTTCTTTATTCTTTTTAATGACATTTGTATATTTATTTGTTAATTTAAACACAAAAACTTTAAAGATTTAAAAATTGAAATGAGTTGAATTAAAATTTTAAAGCGCCGTTAACTTATTTAATATTTTTATCCTAATTTATTAGTTCTACTAACTATGAAGATCTTAGCTTTGATGTTCTTATAAAACCATAATATATCATTGAACTCCTTTTGGATAATGAATTTTGGGTTCTAGGACAATTAAACTTAACTTCATGGATTGAAGTGTATGATGAAGAAAAAATTAAACGTAATTTTAACGACACAACTTTTACTTGTAGTAAGATTAACGATCGTACTTTTTATACAAAATCAATTTGGAAACCCGTACAATTTCGTCATTTGTTATTTAGGATCTCATGTATTAACTTAAGTGTGTTGCTCTACAAAATGGACATGACCACTTATTATTACATATGGTTAATTAGCTCTTCAAATTATTAATTTCTAGTTAAGGTTAAAAGTTAAAAGGATGAAAAATTTTACTTGAATTTTAAATATAAATATAAATTAGGACAATATCATAATTCAACGATCACATTTTGTGTTTTATGTCTCATTTGAGTGTTTTATGAGAATTTGACATGCAAAACCAAAGTCAAAATATATATAAAATTAATTTCATCTGAAATATTTACAAATATCATAATACATGCCAATCTTACCATCCAACAGTTGGTTTTCTAATTTTACGGCCTCATAAATCTTCATGGGATTGTTATGTGAATAAACTAATTGATGAAGTTACAATTATAAGGATAAGTTTGAGTTTATTAAGGGGATCAAAGTCGAAACATGAACAAAAATATATATTTGATCAAGTTAATTCTCACGAAGAGAGACGAAGTTCATATACAAAATATTAGCCATATTGATCAACTTTCCAACATTATATTTCTATCTCACATAATTTGTAACGCCCCGAATTTTAAATAATAAAAATTCAAATTCAGAAACATGACTACTCAAAACAAATTTAATAATTACACTTACGTTGTGGTACACAATTTGAGCAGCAGCTAAATAAAAACACTCCTAAGAGGCTTACTACGAAAATAGTCCTGGAATTACATAACTCCTACCGCTAACTCAACTTCTATAATCTCATCTGTTGCGAACCTAAAAACTCCATCTGCACATATAACCTTACATCATGGATTGGTGCACCGGGTTGTAAACAACGAATCCAGTAAGCTTTTTAAGCTCGTATGAGTAAACTTGACTTAAAATACACATACTTATATTACATAAAAAACAACATTTAACTCCTCATAACACACTTACATAAAATAAGAAAAGATCCGTAATTCCCGCATAAACATAGTTAAGGAATTCACACATATATGCCACAAGATGCAATGAATAAGAAAACCAACAACTCAACATGCAATCAAGAACCACCATTTAAAACCAAGAAAAAAAACCAACAACCATTAGGAATATCATCAAAATAATTCTCTTTTACAAATATGTAAATGGAACCCAGGTGACCTGATATGATCACCCCCATGACATACGTGTACTCATGAGGCCCCAGATACCACAAGTGATACCCCTCATGCCATACAATGACAAACAATACTAGAGTTCTAACTGACCGTAACCAATCACCCTGCCAAAGACTTGGTTCTTGATTTATTTGCCTCATGTCACAACTGTGACCCAGGTCTGAAGACAAAAAAACGTTTTAACAAGACTCAAATGTTAAAACAACATGTACAATATAATCAATCCACTAATAATAATATTGTACAAAACCAAGCGACTCTCACAACATCACAATATGAACAAGTCATTCAATAAACTAATTTACTGGAAGGTACAATGGATCCCTTCCTCCACATTAAGATATAATCACATTTAAGGATATAAAATATAATATAGCAACATATATATGTATATTATTATTGCCATTTAATATCCATATATAAATTGACTATATCATACTAATATCCACATGCATAAACCAATTTCATTCTCACATTCACCATAGTCCATAATCACTGAAACCTTTTAAAATCATTTTATTAAAATACCGTTTTACTTATCCATGAACTCTAGATGATCAAGTTCACGTAGTTTAAACCAAAACATATTTTTAGGACAAATTTTATAAGCTAGTGATGCAAGGACTATATGTTAACAACTCAAACTAAATTCAATAATTATAATACTACTTGAATCACGATGATCATTGTGAGGCTTACCCACCTCTTACTCCCGTTGTGTCTTCAATACACGATATGGAAAGTATTAGCCACCACAAATCCACAATCACTCTATTACGAAGCAACAAGTACCTAATTCATATCAAGGTTGCAAATCATTTACACTTGAGACACAACAACAACAATTCAACTTTCCCCATTTAAATTATAGCCCGCAACAAAGCCACTCGAGCCGCAACTCATTTAAGACTAATTAAAGTCTCTAAACTACCAAGACCCTAGTGAATTCAACATCGAATTCACATGTATTTACTTTCTAAATAAACAACAATTCGCAACTTAGTAACAATTGAAAATAATATAGTTCTAATCAAACCGAGGCTCCACCTAACCTGAAAACTTGTCACTCGAAACAACTCTTTCTCCTATGAGGTCTCTAGACCCTTGCTATGCAACAACATAGGGGTAAATGAGTATTTGGACTGAGATCCTCTCCCAATAAAAACAAGCCAGTGGTGGAAGATCAAATGTATTTCTATATCTTCATAATTACTGCTACTCATGGCAGTCTTATATCAATAAGAGAATCTATTCATGCTAAAAATTTCATTTTTATCGTTTTCATGAGGACTAATCTGTTTCTAATTTGAGCTGGCTAAGAACTTTCTGTTGCGTCTTGTAGAATGGCTACTTTCAGAAACAAAGAAATTGACAAATGGCAAACGAGGCCACAGGTCAACACAGGTGCCTCTTCCATTGAAGGAAGACTGCATGCTTTTAATCAGGTTTGACCCTAGGATTTGATTAATCCATCTGTTTAAGTGAACTTGTGATTAGCTGTGCAAAATGTTTAATCAGGAAAGTACATCTACTGATACCTGACATATTGACAGGTTTCTAAAGGGGATGATACTCCAAAGGAAGAGGTAATTTACTCTACTGCATATAATTCACTTAATCAACTATGTGCTACTTTAAGTGAACCATTCTATATGTGAATTACACTGCATATAATCTTCCATAAATTCCTGGGGGTTGATAGAACCAGATTAACATTGATATATCCTTGCTTGAAGTCTTATAAAAATTATATCACTTGTAACTAATTGAGGTTAGTAATAGTGTTTGTTTCTTGATGGACCAAATGTTGACTTCGTCCTTTCACCCTAGACAGTCTTAGTGGTGTCCTCTTTGCATGAGTCAATATCACAGGATTCAATTCTATGTGGAGCCTTTTTCTCATAACAGTGTAAATTAAAACAAGTGATTACATAAAGGTTGACATTACATGTAACTTTCTTTTGGTCAGTTGTGTTACGAAATTGTAAATCAAGTTCGTCACATGTTATCTTAATTAGTTTTATCTGCAATATGGTGACAGGGGGAGTAAGATATAACTGGCAATATAAATTCTCCTAGGAGCCAAATTCCTGTGTTAATCTCATTTATTATTTACGAATATATTTTTTATAAATATTATGCGGAGTTGTATGCCTCTTACACAAATTGGGTAATTTTATTCCTGTTATATGACAGGAATTGCCTGATGCTGCTGTACAAGCTGATGGTGATGCTGAGTTGCTGACTGTTATTGGATGACTTGGAGTTTTACCAGCAATTACTAAAAGAATTCTTTGAGACGATTGACCCAACATCATCTGGTAAAACTCTTGTAATATATAACTATGCTGATTACTATATAGCTGCTTTAGATGTGAGGTCAATTTTGCAATCCTCTAACCAATTTTGAATCATAGACAAGTGGCAACATCTAAATTTTCTGTATGTGTAGTGTAAATGTCAAGGTTGTCCTGATGTTTTACTGAATTGGTTCTACTGTTATTTGGTTGTTGCCTCTTGATTTCAATTTATTAAAACTTTTCGAATTGGAACTTGATAGCTTAGCAGCTCCAATTATTCAATCAACAATAATTATTTTCAGCATAATTGATATAAATCTTGACTATTTTGTATCCCACAGAGACAGCCTTTTAGTCTCTGAAAAAGATGCAGTCTAAGACGAGAAAGATTGTAGACAGACGAGCCTCAAAGAGTCGTAAGATCAGGTAAATGTACTTCTTTTTGCGTTTTTGACCTGAGTTTGCTGTAATTTCCTTTTGAATCATGTGTTATTCATTGAGCGTATTAGCCTAGAGTATTGAATGCATTGTGCTTTGGCAGGTATAATGTTCATGAGAGGATTGTAAATTTCATGTCTCCAGAGCCTAGGGTTCTTCCTCCTTTGTTCCCTGACCTCACTTGTTTGTTCGGGTTGAAGAACTCAAAACCAGCTTCTGTAGTGCAATAGTAGTAATTCATTCACGGCCGAGCAAGCTTTATAGTTCTTACTTGTATCCAAAGCTTAAATATTTGTTATTTAACTGATGTATAACATAATATCTGAGCTCAGTAGCCTACACTAATGGTTCAGTGTCTGTTGGGAAACATACATTACAAGTAAAGGGGATTTTGCTGTTGCTTTGGTAGTCCTTTTTATTCTGGGTGCCAACATTCATTTATGAATGGCCTTCAATCAGGATTAGAAGTACTGAAGTTTATATAGCACTTAAATCACGTGTTCATCCTCTGTCCAGTAGGATTGTCTTCCATCAGGTTAGATATATATCAGTCTGTCATCGGATGAACTTGTTAACTTGGTGTTATAAAGCTAAATGATTATGACTTTGAAACAAACAGTTTAAGCATAAACATATCGATTATTTGTTCTTCCCATCATTGTTCTTGAATCTTTTGTATGGTGGCTATTTAAGAGGTGCTATTAAGGAAGTTTGTAGTGATAAACATACATACACTGATAGCTTGAAATTGTCATCTTTATTCCTTACCACTGTTGTTGCTATTTTCTTGAGTACTGCGACCTTTTGGGATACTACCACAGGGGGCAGGGGTGGTGGAAACAGCTTGGGGATTACCACGACTAAGGCCACGGGCTGGTATGTCGACTCTTCCTTGTTGCACCTCTTGCTGCTGTGAGTGGTGTCCGCCAACACGACCAATGCGAGATGGCCTATGCACCTCCTTTGCACCACTGCTATTAGAGCTTTGCTTAAGGGAAAGACTGAACAATAGAGGATGGAGGGCGAGACACCGTAGTCCGAGTGACAACCGTAGAAGCCAATCAAGCCATAGGATTGGGAGTCGCTCCAGAAGACCTTGACATAGGATGTGCAGTACCCTGGTCGTTTTCTTGGTGTTCAAGGGAGGAGACAACCGACACAGAGGTCGCAGTATGTGAAGAGCCTGCGCTTGTGACATCTCGAATTTCTTGTTCACTTTTCCTCTTCTTCTCTAACTCTTGTTGATGGTTTGCTTTGGCCTGTGATGCCTTATCTTTCTTCTGTTGTTCTTTGGTAGCCGAATGCGTCTCCATAGCAGGACGATCATGAATTGACCCAACAGCCTTACCTTCCCTTGAAATATTGATGCCCCACGGTGGTACCTTATCCATCTCCTCCTTGAAATGGGGACTCTTTTGGTAGGCAATCACTGCAGCTTCCTCGGCAGCAGCAAGGTCGTCCTGTTGCTTGAAACCCATGGCTGTCACCTGAGCGTTTAAGTTTTGGAGATGTTTACGACGTTTTGCTCGATACCTTATTGTGTGCATAACAGCCTTCTTGCTGGAGATGTTTACGACGTTTTGCAACAAGGTATCGTAGACTACTTTCAAGACTATTACGGCTGGCTTACTCTGAACAAAACTGTCAGACGTACTTGACCACTATGAGCTTTCTCCAACCTCACCATTCATTTTGAAGGCACAGCCAATCTTGAGCTTGATGAACATAGCATATCTTTAAGGTGTTCGACCAAGCAAATCAGTTCTGCATGACAATACTACCACTTGGAAGTAAGGAGGGTCCCAACATTTTGTGCGAGCTGCAGCAGACAAACTATAGGTTCCTCTTTGAGTCTTTGACGCTGCTGCGTCCAAATTATCATTTGCAAAAGATATCTGCTGAATCTAAGTATATGCATCTTAGAGTCTTCATCTAGTTCTTTGGAGTCTTCGTGTGAAATGATCCAATTGCTTCCATCGAATCTCCCAAATGCATTTTAGATCAAGTTATATTTTTCGTGAGGGCAATCAAACTGCTGATACTCTTGCTAATTTCGGTGCTTCTTCAAAATTGACTAGTCTTGCTAAAGATGTTTTTATTATATATCATAAGACATCGCCACTAGGAGAATGCCACAATCCAAACATCGTTCCTTCCAAGAGCCACTAGAAACTGTAGAAAGACTGATTAGAAAGGAAGATGCTAGAGTAAACGAGTTACGACTCATAGTCGGGAGATTTGTGTACATGTATATCCAATTTACAAAATTAGTGAATCTACATCTTCAGCCAATATACTGATTTCAAAATTGTCAGTTCAAGGATTTATAAGACGTGAAAAAACCACCAGTTGCGAAACATAGCAAAGCAACAATCTCATATTCCATAGGAAATTCTTTCTGAATATTCCTCCCCTCAAATTCATACTTTCTCAATACAAACCCAAAACTATGGCTTCAAGCAGGACCAGAAGGGAATAGCAAACTATAGCAACCTTGAGTTTCTTTTTATTTTTATTTTTTGAATATCCAGAAGACACATTTTGTTAATATGTAGAATATAGGGACTCAGTAAAAAAAAATCAAGCATTTTACTCATACACATAAGTGATGAGTCCACTTATATTCTAATTGAACAAAACAAAGCTTATTACTTTAGAAGTGTTAAGACTCACTAGTCATGTACCCTTACGATGAATACGATCACAAAAACAAAACTAAAACAGAATCTATGAATATGACTAGCTTAATTCTCTATTACAACAATAAAGGAAAGATACTTGCCCCCCGTGTGCTTATTTAGTTCCTTTGGCTGACTCTGCAGTGTCGACCCCTTGGGGACACTGCGATATATATGGTTTGAGCTGCATCCAACAGAAAAAAGTGATTAACAACTACATGTATGTACTCGTACCATTCAGGAGTAGTTAAATGCTTTGAGAGTCAAATGTTTCTTTTAAAGAATAGTTGGAGGCAGGGGTAAGGATTTCATCAAGGTCTAATTCATAGATAACAGAATGCAGATACCAACTTACACAAAGAGAAAGGAAATAATTGCACCCACCTTGAAGTCAGTTAAATCAGGGACTACATAGTTGGGTAGTTTGTCTTGCACCACAACATATCCACCTGCAAAATTTCGAGCAATAAGGAAACCTTTCTAGTGGTATCATCTCTGCAAAAGTGAATGGGAGTATTATCAAAGTGGAAGAAAAACCTTTTCTGGTGTGGAAACCAGTGGGCTTGCAGTTCTTCCCCTTGTAAAAGTTTCTCGGGGCACGTTTGGGGGAAAGAATGTCGAGGGACGCTGTTCGCTTTCGACGAAATGCCCTTCCTATCCCCATTATTAGCCCCAGTGGCATTTTCTCTGGCTTTTCCTTACAGCAAATTAAACTACAACATAATCAACATATCTCTATTAATTAAGGCAATTTTCCATATAGAACTGCCAAACATCTCTTTCCTCAATTGCCATTCTTTAATTAAATAACTCTTAACTATAGAGAAATCATAATGCATGGACATTACGGTAAAAACATAAAATGAAAATACTTTTGTTAATTGGCTAAAAACTGAAGTCAAAATAACCGATGCGCGTATATTGATACTGATCGACAACCGTCGTGGGCATGACCGGAGATGGCATGAGGGATGATCGGGTTCACATTCCCTCTTCTAATTCAGAAAGATAACAAAAGGTATCTCTGAAACGGAGGAGAAGTGGCAAAGCGAATTGCAGAAGGAATCTGGCATGAGGTTTGAATGTTTGATATAGTCATTGTTGGTACGTAATTGATTTGAAGTACGTACGTGTGTGCTCACAATTTGCAATGATTGATTTTTGGCAAGAACATCACCACATCTTTCAAGGAACAGCTACAAGCTGAGAATTCTTTTTGTTCTTTCTAATACCCTTCCCTTTCCTATTAAAAGCACAGAATCAATGGATTCGCTGGAAGAAAAAGAAGAAGAATATGAAGGTTATTCTCGATCTCAATCTAGGGTCCATCTCAATACTACTCTGGTCAATTGGATTTCAAAATAAGGAGATGACGGGTACATGATTGAGGTATGGGTTCTGTTAGTGTTATATATGATCGCTTTGATTTTTACAACTGAATATTACGATCTGCTACCCACCACCAACCTCATTTTGTCAATAGTTTTTCGTTTGCAATTTATTAGGCAAAGATCAATGGTTTCGTTGGTTAAACATAGTTGGGCTATAAAGTAGGCAATTAATTTTCAATCTGGCTGAGATTTTATTGATTGTAAATGTCACATAAGGGGTTTAAAGGTGATTTACTTTTTTCAGGCAATTGTTTTTGCAGGGAATTGAAGAAGCAATTTTTGCATCAGATGCTCATCCTCTTTAAGTTGGACATCTAATTTTTAATGGTGTTTCTATGATTTCTTCTGTTTATTTTTTTTTCAATCTTGGTAATCATAGTTCAACTGCTCTGTTGCAACAATAAGTGAACAAGACAATACAATTACAATAAAGAGCTAGGAAGGAAACTCATAGTTCAACTTTCAATTTGTACATGTATGTGTGTATGACTTCGTTGCTATTTTGGCAAGGGCTTACAATGCAAAGAAGTAGTAAACATTTTATAGTGGTCTATGTGTCTTTGCTAGCTTTTAGGATTTCATCACTTCATGCTAATTCAATTGGTTCTTTCACTTTTATTGGATATTTAGTTTTGCCTGTGGTAAAAGTTATCAATCTCCTAACTTCAGTAAAACTCTCCAACGATTGAGCTGCTCTGCATGCGGCTGTCTAAGAATGGAGTGGGGAAGCTTGCTTAAAAGGTGAGGTATACTCATGGTAACAAGCATCTTTTAAATATTGCTCCCCTTATTTGCTTTTTTTTTTCCCTTTATTTTATTGACTTAACTCTGTTTGGGTATTCTAAAGTAAGTGATACAAATTTGAATTGGTATGAACGACCAGGAGTAGTCAAGAAACATATTACGTTTTTCCTTACAATAAAAGAAAGTAACAGATTATGTTATTTTAATTCCTCACTGCTGCTCAGGTCTCAATTTGCTTACAGAATCCTTACTGGATATTGACCTGGCGAAATACAGATGGGGCTATTTGATCCACAGGTGAGAACTTTGAGGCTTAGCTTGATTGTTGTTTTGGAGTCTATTAAAGTATGCAATCTAATGATACAGTTTGCATAACAAAAATGAAGGTGCATTTGGTATTGATTCAAGTGCAATTCATCATGCTATGTTGTACCCATATTTAACTGCTTCAGGATGAATAGACTTTTCTACTGATTTTAGATATGTTTTCAGTTCCTTTTCAAAAATCTATAATCTCGCTTTTGTTTTTGCTATGATTCTGAATACAGGTGATTCACTCACGTTCACTGCTAGAGCTATGTAGTTCCTTATCTTATGCTTCATTAGCGATTCTAGAGGCATAGCTAAACTTATGTTCCAAATAGAAACCATTTTTATTTCATATATTCTTCTAGGAAAGAGTATAGCTAAACTTAAGAGACCCAGTGCAAGGATTTGTGAGTAATACAGAATAGGATGCAGTATTAAAAAAAAAACACAAACTTCAGAGGACAACTACCTGAAGTAAGAAACCCAGAAGAACTAATAAACTCAGGTTCTAGTACCGAATACGAAATACCTGCAAAAAAAAAAAAAGAAGTAGCAGACTAAGAATTTAACACACACCCAGAATTGAAAGGATAAAATATGAGTAAACATTTGAGAAAGTTAGATAATTGAGAGCAGAAGAACAGGAAACAGAAGAATGAGAAAGAATGGGAGATGAAGTAAACTTGGTATGTACAAATTCCAGAATATGAAATAAGAATGAAAGAAGAATATATCTGCTAGTGAGTCATCAACTAGATATTGACTTACAACTTCACCCTTGGAAATTCTGAGGTACTTGTAATAATAGAACAAAAAACTGACCAGAAAGTAAAAGAATCGTGTATGACCAGTGATGAACAAATTGAAACTACCGATCCAGTTTTGCCTCTACCGACGAATTTTGACCAAACAATCAGTACTACCCAAGTTTCAAACCGTAACCGAAACGATGCGATTCAAGGTATAGACCTGCAGATCTAAAGAAGTCGAAGAAAAATAGGAAGAGACATAAGAAAGTGAAATACAGAGGTCTTGGTCTTCCTTGATTCAAGTTCTTAAGCTCATGTGATTCACATAAAGCATTCATTACAGCACAAACAAAAGGAAAAATCCATTCGAAATTGAAATCGGCAAATCCCATTCTTCTTAGAATCACAGGGAAAAAAAGTAATGGGCATCTTGCTGTTTGTTCCTTGATTGAAACGCACACAAAAATATTAACAGCCATTCCAGTTCATCCAACACAAGATCAGAAGAGAGTAAAAAGAACTTGCCTGTGGCTCAATTGAAAATGGGCTACTCTTGAGGAACTAGGGTATGGAAAATTGGATTATGGGGTGAGATGAGTGAGAACTGAGATTTAGGGAATTTTTGGGGATGGAGGCGCTCAAGAGAGGAGAACTAGGGCTGCGAATGATTAAAGAGGAGAGGAGAAATAAGGGAGTAAACGAATACTAACATAAAACCCTTGCTGCAAAAAGCAAAACCCACAAGACCTCAAGAGGCTCAGACACTTTCAACCCTCCTCACCATTCTCTCTGTTCTTGGCAAGAAAGAACAAAATGGTTGACAAAAATGATGGCTTGGGTTTGGGTTGCGGACCCAACCAGTCTTCCTCTTCCTCCCCATTGCACTTGAATCCTTCAGCACAACACCGAGGTTTCGGTTTTTTTTTTTTGTCTTTTGTTTTTTTTTTCTCATAATCAGATCTGTTTCTCATGGGTTTTTTTTTTTGGGTATTTGCAGGTCGAAATGCGACATCGTTGGGGGATTCCGAGGACAAAAACGGCTTGTCGTCGCCGAACATCACGGTGATAAAGATGGGGACATGTTCAAGGACCACAACACGGGAGATGGGGAAGATGGGGAAGAAGAAAATGGTGATAAAGATGGTGAGATTCAAGAACTTGAGAAAGAATACATGGTTATTCAGCACCAAGAGCAGTAAGATATATCCTTTACCTGTTTTTGTTTTGAATTTACAATTACGATTACGATTACGATTAAGATGTTGTTGCAATGAGTTGATATGGTACTGGTGTATCACTGGTATATTATCTCAAATGTTCAAATTGTAAGGAAAAAATGTGCTGATTTGGCCTTTATCATTTAACATATTGAAAAGTACATGTAGATTTATGGAGTTGATCTTCTTCGTGTTCGTTCATTTTTGTTTGGATTCTGTGTTTCAGAGATATTCTCAAGAATTTAAAGCATCATAAGGATGAAGATATTCTTAAAGGCCAAGCACTGAAGAACCAAAAGGTTTGTTGCTTTTAGAATATGGTTCATAATATTTATGACCCAAATGTTCTTTAATGTGACCAGATTCTGTTTGGCAAATGGCTTTTAGATTGTTGACTGCCATTTTTGTTCTCATTGGAGCAAATTATTGCCTGTGTGCTATTCAATTTGATTGTAATAAAATCTTGCCTTTTGTCTGAAGGTCATATGGGACAAAACTCTTGAGTTTAGGTTCTTGCTTCAGAAACCATTCTCAAGTTCAAATAGATTACCACAGGTTTGTTGCAGCTGGCTAAGTTTTTTATTTTCATTCTCTTTTAGCTCTTTGCATTATGGTCATACCTGAAATGTTGTCTGCAGGAACCAGTTAGGTCTCAATTTTTGTGGATCACATGAGGATGTGAAGGCAGCATACTCCGATTTAGTGGCATCATCAAAGAAGACTTTGAATTCTCTTCTAGAACTGCAAGAGGTATCTTTAGCCCTTATAACCTCTTAATCTCTGCTAGAACATGTTTAATTTGTTCATATGTCTTTACCACACTTTTAACATTATGGTTGTTGCAGGCTTTTGTTGAAAAGAACCCATCTATCTCACAAGATTCAACGAATGGTGTGTATAGACGAGTAACTATTATATGAACTTTTAATTGAAATTGATGGTTATATTTTTAGCCTTTACTTGAGAGTTCCTAGAATTAGTGAGCATTATCTGCAATTGTTTACCATAACGTGGACTATGATTGAATCTGAGTGCTTGCAATGAAGGGTGTGAGGAATGGATTTGGGTGGAGTTTTCAGGCTTCGCTTAAGGATCACATAAATATGAGTTTTGAAACCTAAAAGTTGGCCACTTAGGCTAGGCATACCCTGGGTCTGCCATATAGTAATATCAATGCTGGTTCTGTGAGATTGGTTGAGATCTGGGAGATTGGTTATCTTTGACACTCTTTGACATAAACTACAATCTGTAAGCTAGTAATCATCAATTTAACCCCTATTCATGAGGTTAAGTGAAAATTAATGCATAACTAAATGTGGCTGCGCCTTCTTTGCATTGTTCTGTGCCTGTGGCCAAAATCATCTTAAATATTAAGTTGGCCTACAAATTTCAACCCAGAAATATCAAAGCTAGCTTGAAGCGAAGAATTATCTGGTGTTGGGATAGCTCAGTTTAATTGATACCTCTACCATACTGTATCAATGTTTTCATTAAGTTCATACTGCATATGTATCGCTCACCCAAGGATGTTTTATGAAATGAAGGTAACTCGGCTAAAAGCATTGGTGTTGACGGTGATGACGATTGGTCAAGGATAAGTAACTTGCTTTCAAGGTACCCAAATCATTTTGTATATTTTGCTCTCTTGAACTTTAACTACAGTTGTTATTTTGAGTTTTACCCTTTGTCAAATTCTCCTAATCTGACATGAACTTTTGTTGTCAGTTTTGTTTAGAATTTTCTCGAGTAGTAGATTCAAAAATTTTCTACTATTCAAAATTGATTACTTTTCAGTTTCCCTGTAATCCACTATTGATTATGATCAATACATAATATTCCATCTTAATATTCTATGAGGATAATCGTCTACCAATCAAAGTTGGTTGATCTCAACAATTCCAATTACAGTAATAAAGTAGAATTATGCCTTCGGAACTAGCCAGTAGTGGAAGATCAAATGTATTTCCATATTTTCATAATTGTTGTAGGAGATTTAGAATCAAGATGCTACTCATGGCAGTCTTATATCAATAAGAGAATCTGTTCATGCTAAAAACTTTATTTTTATCGTTTTCATGAGGACAAATCTGCTTCTAATTTGAGCCGACTAAGACCTTTCTGTTGCATCTTGTAGAATGGCTACTTTCAGAAACAAAGAAATTGACAAGTGGCAAACGAGGGCACAGGTCAACACAGGTGCCGCTTCTATTAAAGCAAGACTGCATGCTTTTAATCAGGTTTGACCCTAGGATTTGATTCATCCCATCCGTTTAAGTGAACTTGTGACTAGCTGTGCCAAATGTTCAATTTTCTTTTCCAATTGTAGACTATTAGTCAACAAGTAGCTGCCTACATGAGAGATCCAATCAGAATGGTTAAGCAGATGCAGATGAAGCAATCAGAAGTCGGTGTATTTGGGACTGTAAGATGTTGAATCTCCCTTTTTATAGTAAAGATTTAATTTCAAGCGAGGCTTGCACTTCATGCCTCATTTAATAAGATAACTTCTCTCAGTTCATGTACAAGTACATCTACTGATAACTGACATATTGACAGGTTTCTAAGGGGGACGATACTCCAAAGGAAGAGGTAATTTCCTCTACTGCATATAATTCACTTAATCAACTATGTACTACTTTCAGTGAACCATTCTATATGTGAATTGCATCACATTATAATCATCCATAAATTCCTGGGGGTTGATAGAACCAGATTAACATTGATATATTCTTGCTTGAAGTCTTATAAAAATAATATCACATGTAACTAATTGAGGTTAGTGATAGTGTTTATTTCGGGATGGACCCAATATTGACTTCGTCCTTTCACCCTAGACAGTCTTAGTGGTACCCTCTTTGCATGAGTCAATCTCATAGGATTCAATTTTGTGTGGAGCCTTTTTCTCATGACTGTGTAAATTAAAACAAGTGATTACATAAAGGTTGGCAGTACATGTATCTCTCTTTTGGTCAGTTGTCAAGTTCGTTTGATTTGTTTTATCCACAATATGGTGAAAGGGGGAGTAAGATATAACCGGTAATAATGGTAATATACCATCTCCTAGGAGACAAATTCCTGTGTCAATCTCATTTATTTAATTACCAATATTTTTTAAAATATTATGCGGAGTTGTATGCCTCTTACACAAGTTGGGTAATTTTATTCCTTTTATATGACAGGAATTGCCTGATGCTGCTGTACAAGCTGATAGTGATGCTGAACTGTTGGATGACTTGGAGTTTTACCAGCAATTACTAAAAGAATTCTTTGAGACGATTGACCCAACATCATCTGGTAAAACTCTTGAATTATATTAATGCTGGTTACTATATAGCTGCTTTAAAATGTGAGAGGTCGATTTTGCAATCCTCTAACCAACTTTGAAATCAGAGACACCATTTTCTGCATGTGTAGTAGTGTAATGTCAATGTTGTTCTGATGTTTTGAATTGGTTCTACTGTTATTTGGTTACTGCCCCTTGATTTCAATTTATTAAAACTTTTCAAATTGGAACTTGATAGCTTAGCAGCTCCAAATATTCAATCAACAATAGTTATTTTCAGCATAATTGATATAAGTCTTTACTATTTTGTATTCCGCAAAGACATCCTTTTATTCTCTGGAAAAGATGCAGTCTAAGAAGAGAAAGATTGTAGACAGACGAGCCTCAAAGAGTCGTAAGATCAGGTAAATGTACTTATTTTTGCGTTTTTGACCTGAGTTTGCTGTCATTTCCTTTTGAATCATGTGTAATTCATTGACCATATTAGCCTAGATTATTGAGAATCGCATTTTGCTTTGGCAGATATAATGTTCATGAGAAGATAGTTAATTCATGGCTCCAGAGCCTAGGGTTCTTCCTCCTTTGTTCCCTGACCTCACTTGTTTGTTCGGATTGAAGAACTCAAACCAGCTTTGGTAGTGCAATAGTGGTAATTCATGCACGGCCGAGCAAGCTTTATAGTTCTTAGTTATATCAAAAGCTTAAAATTTTGTTATTTAACTGATTTAACATAATATCTGAGCCTACACAAATGGTTCAATGTCAGTAATTTATTTTGGGAAACATACATTACAAGTAAAGGGGATTTGGTGGTCTTTTACTTCTGGGTGCCAACCTTCATTTCTGAAAGGAATCAGGATTAGAAGTACTTAAGTTTATATAGCAATTAAATCACGTGTTCATCCTCTGTCCAGTAGGATTGTCTTCCATCAGGTTTCTAGTTCATCTGACGAACTTGTTAAGTTGGTGTTCTAAAGCTAAATGATGATGACTTTGAAACAAACAGTTTAAGCATAAACATATCAATTATTTGTTTTCTTCCGATCATTACTCTTAAATCTTTTGTATGGCGGCTATTTAAGAGGTGCTATTGGGGAAGTTTGTAGTAATAAACATACAGTTTGATAGCTGGAAATTGTCATCTTTATTCCTTATCCACTGTTGTTGCTATTTCCTTGAGCACTGCAACCTATCGGGATACTACCACCGGCAGCAAGAGTGCTCCGACCACGGGCAGGGGTGTTGGAAACAGCTTGGGGATTACCGCGGCCTTGGCCATGGGGTGGTATGTCGACTCTTCCTCGTTGCTTCTCTTGCTGCTGTGAGTGGTGTCCGCCAACACGACCAATGTGAGATGGGCTATGCACCTCCTTTGCACCACTGCTATTAGAGCTTTGCTTAAGGGAAAGACTGAACAGTAGAGGATGGAGAGCGAGACACCGGCTTCCTCGGTACCATTGTCCGAGTGACAACTGTAGAAACCGTAGGACTGAGAGCCGCTCGAGATGACCTTGACATAGGATGTGCGGTGACCACGCTGGTCGTTTTCTTGGTGTTCAAGGGAGGAGACAAGACCGACACAGAGGTTGCAGTATGTGAAGAGCCTGCGCTTGTGACATCTCGAATTTCTTGTTCACTTTTCCTCTTCTTCTTTAACTCTTGTTGATGGTTTGCTTTGGCCTGTGATGCCTTATCTTTCTTCCGTTGTTCTTTGGTAGCCGAATGCGTCTCCATAGCAGGACGATCATGAACTGACCCAACAGCCTTACCTTCCCTTGAAAATATTGATGCCCCACGGTGGTATGCGTTATCCATCTCCTCCTTAAAATGGGGACTCTTTTGGTAGGCAATCACTGCAGCTTCCTCGGCAGCAGCAAGGTCGTCCTGATGCTTGAGACCCATGGCTGTCACCTGGGCGTTTAATTTTTGGTTCTGCTCTAACAATAAGGACACCTTCTCATCCTGGGACTCAAGTTGTTCGTCCTGGGAGGTCACAACCTCTTTCAGCTTGGTCATAGAGGTCTCGGCCTCCGCTACCCGCAGACGCAGTGTTTCCATATCGATAAGGGCAGCCTTAGCCTCAGCCAGCTTCTTCTCCAATTCTTCTACCATCTTCTTGCTATCCTCAAGTTGCTCTCGGGTTTTTCTGTAATAACCCCAATTTTTCAAACGATATTTGATTTGAAGTAAATTCTATAAAGTTTTGAAATTCATTTAAATTGAATTTGATTGTTTGCATGTGTACGAAAACGGAAACGGAAACGTTCCGAGAACGTTTAATAAGAAAACGTTACGTTTCCGAACGAATTTATCGACTTTTATTCCGTTGCTCGGTTGTGAAAACTTCCTTCACGAAAGTGGTAGAGCTCGTCGATACGAGTTCGAGAGTATGTGACGCGTTCTAATCGGACGACGTACGTAAAAGTTATTAACGACGGAAGTTAGTTTCCGATTTTGGGAGGGGGTATAAAAGGAAATTGTTTTAGTTAGGGTTCCCATAATTGGAAACCCCTTCCCTCACTCACCCGCCGCACACCCCTCTCTTCTCTCTCGGCTTCTCTCTCCCTTCCACCCCGAAACCTCACTCTCTCTTTCTCTCAATCTCACCTCTCCCTCTCGACCTCGAGTTCCTTCCGTTCCTCTCCTCTTCTCTCACTCTCTCTCGAGGTCCTCTCTCTTTCTCTCGAACCCGAGTTCCTCCCTCTCGCCTCGTCCCCGATCCCACGCGACATATTGAAGCTTGAGGACTTCACCGCCGGCAGCTACGACCTCACCACCACGACGTGACCACCCCTCGAGCACGACGCACCACCGGCGACGCCACGAAGCTCGGCGTGACTCTCGGACGCAAAACGTAGGCGGTCCGAATCTACCAAGGAACTTCAACGATTTCAATTCGTGATTTAGGTAAGGGTTTTGGTTAGATCGATTGTTGGATTGTTGTTGTTGTATTTGTGAATGATTTGGGGAAGTTTGAAGTAGATCGGAGAGGGGGAGCGGAGGAGAAGAAGGAGGAGATACCGCCGCCTAGAGGCGGCGCGTGAGAAGGCTAGGGATAGCCTAGGGGTCGGCGGAGGCCGTAGGAGGATAGAGGTGGAGGAGGGGGAGAGTTTAGGCACGGCGGTGGCGTCACACGCTCCGTGGTTAGCCTCGGCGCGTGGGCCCCACGCGCGGCCGGCCGGAGGTGGCGCGTGTGCCACACGCGCCGCCGTGTGAGGCGGTGTAAATAGTTTTGACTGAAAGGGTATTTTGGTAATTTACTGTGTAATGGTAAATGTAAAATGTAAATTTTAATTACTACGGTAAATGTAATTAATTTTTACCTTCGGTAAATGTAATTATAATTTACTTTCAGTAAATGTAAAAAGTAAATTGTAAAAAGGTAATTTAGTAAATTGTATTTACTGAGTTGTATTTACATTTAAATCGTACGTATACGTACAGAAATACGTATATAATATTTATACGTACAGAAATACGTATTAATATTTATACGTACAGAAATACGTATTAATATTATACGTACAGAAATACGTATTAACGTTTATACGTACAGAAGTACATATTTAATATTTATACGTACAAAAATACGTATATAATATTTATACGTACAGAAATACGTATATAATATTTATACGTACAGAAATACGTATTAATTGAGTATTGTACAGTAACCGTGAATAGTGAACAGTGAACAGTAACTTCGTATAAACCAAAATTGCTGAACAGTAACCGTATATTACTGTTTTGGCATTTAAAGGTTTACGAAACGATTCTAAATTCTTTTCTTATTCTTTTAAGGTGATCGTTAAATCGAGGAAAGGAATTAGCATCGCGAATTGTGGAATTACGCTCAAGTCAATAAGGTGAGTAAAATCTCACTGAATTTACGAATCTACCCTCGTGGGGATTCAACATTTTGCAAGTGTGTTTATCAAATGAATTATAACACGTATATAATTTAGTGGACTACATATATATAGTATAATGGTAATATGTACATATATATATATAGTTCATTAAATTACATACTGTTATTAATTCATTGAAAATAGTCATTTCGGTGACAGAAAAATTGTGCATGTGTATGTGATTTCAATGGTACGATATGATGTGAGATTATCGTACGTAATTTTTCAGGTGTTTATGAAATATGACATGTATAGGATATAGTGGACTATGTATATGTTGTATAAATGGTAAATAAATACGAATATATATAGTTTGTTATATAATATACTGTTATGATTTTTATTATGGATATATTGTGAAAGTTTTAAAACGTACAATATGATGTGAGATTATTGTACACGATTTTATCACGGAAAATGTGAAATATTGTGATTTGTCTTCGGACGTGATGTGTGGTACAATATGATGTGAGATTATTGTACATGTGAGGCAAGTCGGAACCTAGCCTTTGGCCGGGCGAAAGTTACGATACAGTTAGAGCTCTAGTCTGTCTGCCATAGTACTGCATGAGGTAACAGGTGGTTATCTGATCATGGGTACTCAGCTTGTTTTGGATGTTGGGTGGCGGGTGGTTGCCCAACATCAACGGTATACTAAGTGAGGGGTAACGGATGTGTACCAGCGCTCATTAGATACCATTTTGTGAAAGTATTAGAGTAACCAGATGGGTTGCTCGTTTTCTCATGATTTTTCATTATACTGTGTTGATGTGGAGTTGTGTCTTTTATGAGACTTGAGTTATTTTAATATTTTACTCATACGAGCTGTAAAGCTTACCGGGTTTGTGTTGCAATCCCGGTGCACCAATTTCAATGGTGTAGGGAATACTTCCGCAGGTGCTGAGTAGTGGTGATTGAGTGACGACTCCGAAAACTCGAAGTCGATCGCATCCAGTCGTGGTGAGGTTCCAGCGTGGATTGTGTGTGAGATTTGGTGTGATTTTATTTGTGAGGTTGTTGTGAGGATTATACAATTCCATTTGTTATATGTTGAATTATCATTTGGGTTTGTAATAATCGGCTTGACTGAGTTATATTTTAAACTCAGATGTGATCCGCTGCGACATTAAAATGATTTCGATTTCATTGAGATTATTTTTGTGTTTAACGATTCTAAGATTTTGAGTTTTGAAGCTCGAAATTTTAGGGTCGTTACATTTTCTCTCCTGCTCCTCGGAGCACGCCACCATCCTTTCAGTAGCAGCATAAACCAACATGTTGCCCTAAATAATATAACAACTCTCGTTACAAACAATTAGAGGGGGAAAGACGGAAATGAAATGAAAGGCATGCAATGGTTACCCTGGTCAAGTTTTCCAAGGCAGCACGAAGGGAGGTGACGGGATCGTCGTGATCAAGAACATAGTTGTCCGGCGCACAGTGATGAAGATCAAACGCCATGCGTTGGGCGTGCGGATTCGTGATACCAGCGGCGCTTAGGAATTGCATGACATCCTCAAGGGTTCCGCCATCACTGCGGCGGAAGGCTGAGCTGGAAGCTACTTCATGGTAAAGAAAAATACAATCAAGATAAGACATGCTGTAAATCCTGTAACATAAAACAAACTTACCATCTTGGACATGAGTACTGAACCATCTAGTTGGTACATAGTCTACATATATACTACTGTGTTTTCTTAATTAAACAGCCAATTAAGGAAATGCTCACCAATGAGTTCATCGTCTTCTTCTTGATTGCTCCCCACTAGAGTAATGCCCAAGGCTCCATGGCCCAATCTTTGTTGAGAGTACCAATTAAAACGTGATCTCTGAACTTGAACAATTTCATGATCCAAGTCATCGTAATTGCTCTTGTAAAATTGAAGATCTGCTGAGTTCTGATCATTGTTATCATTCTCGCTCTGGTGGCATACCAGTTGGACACCACAAGTTTTTAAAGAAAGTGGTTTAGAAGGAAGAAATCTCACTACACACTTGCTCAGAATTTGCTCTTCATTCCACTGCCTGCCCCAATGTCTCATATCAGATAACGAAACATACTGCAACCAGACATGATTTGACCCCGGGCAAATAAGAAAATGCTCATGAACAAAAAATATTTCATCACCATTGATGTACACCCGGAGATGAAACGCGTGTTTATCATAATCATCATAATCATAGGTCAATGTTCCTTCTGTGCTTTCAAACACAGCCGATAAAGCCAATCTCGAATTCTTTCCATTGAAATTTGGAGGAAATTTGATAACAAACTCACAATACTCGGGATCAGTGGGATGTTTACAAAAGTTGAACCACTGTGGAATATTACTTCCAGGAAGTACAACACTGAACTCAAAGTATGAATCCTTACCCTGCATATGTAAATGAACATTGCCTAATGCGTGTTAACTAACGAAACATTTCAATAAAAATCATGATTCATTGATATTGCGTAGTATTAATTAAATTAATTAGTCATGATGCTCTTGCATCAGTTGCATGCATGCTTATAAGCTTATCACCACCTCCCTCCATTTCCAAATTGCCGTAAAATGAAAAGTATTAAACTTCCACAGTACGTAAGGCTCTCTTAATTATAAAAAGATAATGGTCCTAATTAAGAGCTTATGTAAAGTTCTGTAAAATAAAATAAGTATCTTCATCATGATATGCTATTCATCAATTAAATCTTAACAAGTGGAGTACGTAGAAAAGGAGCAAAGATATAGATATCAGAAGGAGGAGAAATTAACCTGATCATCGTGTTGATTAAGTAAGATAGATGCCATCTTTTCCACATTTAAGTCCATATTATCTAGTAGTTTATGGCACTCAGACAAGTCGCTCCATTGAAGCCAACCCAATGCATTTTGGTGGTCCAAAATATCAGAAAATATATAAATTTTTTCCAATAATTTGCATCCACCTGCAGTTATTCCTTTAATACTTTGAGAAAGCTGGGGAATTTCTTCAAGCATGTCGCAGTCTCGTAATATGAGCCACTGCAAGTTAACAAACTTGATGATCCATGTTGGAAGGGTATGAAAGCTGCTTCCTGACAGATCAAGAAAGGTCAGGGTGGACAAGCAACGAAATGACTTCAAAAAATCACACTGCGATATGTTGCAGTCTCCGACTCGCAAAAAAGTTAGATCAGGAAACACTGTTGTGGAGTATTCTTCATCATCATTGTCATTTGACAAATACTGCTTCATGGTGGATGTTGTCGTCGACATTGGAAAGGTTAGAAGTTTTGGAGAACCTCTGACGACAAGTTGCTTCAGATGTTTCAACTTATAGATGCTGCTTGGAAGAGTTTTGAGATTTTCGCAACACTCTAGATTAATCTCATGCAACTGTTCCATGGTTCCAGCCTCAATTTCAGGGAAGCTCTCCAGTAATTTGCAGCCTTTCATATTAAGAACTTTCAGGGATTTCAGGCCAAGTTTTGTCGGAAACCTTGTAAGGTTACAACAATCTTGCACATTCATACTCACAAGCTTATCAAGGAATCCAACAGAATCATGAATCCCTACTAAACTCTTGCATTCTCTAAGAAATAGTTTCTCCAAATTTGGAAATCCTGAGAAGTCCGGGATTTCTTTTAGCCTTTCACATCTACTGAAGTCCATAGATTTCAACCAATCAAGTTGCTACACAGGGAAAAAAAAAAGTTAATCAGATGACACTTGAGATTCAAGAGGAATAATAGTTATAATAGCAAACTAATTAATCAAGAAGAAATACTACATAGTAAATACCGTGATTGACTGTCCAAAACGTGATATGTTGCTTGCTGGCATCTTAAGTGCAACAAGTTTCTTTGGATTAAAATCAGATGGTAGGGATTCAAGAGGATATTTGTACCAGTCAAGGAACCTTAATGAGTTGGGCAGATAACCAATGTTTCCAACAAGGCTTGCATTTCGATTTATCAAGTATCGGAGATTCCTCATTCTTAACAAGGCTTCGGGAGCTACATGGATCTCGTCTTTTTTGGGCATTTCTATCATTATGCCTCGAACTTTATTTGTTCCCTATTAGCAACAAGTAACTGATCGAGTAAGTCATTCTGCTATTGTGCGTAACAACTAACAAGCACACAGTAATTGGAATAATGACTAGAAAATAAGAATGTATTGTATCAAAAAAAAAAAACCAGCTGCTTGCATAACAAAGTTTGTCTGTGAATTAACAATGATAAAATTTAGTAATTTACGCAAGGACTTGTGAAAAGTGAAAACAATGCAAACAAACTAACAAAGTATAGTTTACTTACTGTTTCTTCTGTTAACACCTGCAACACATCCTCATGAAACCACAATCTACTGCGTTCACCTACTGTAGGAGATTCCTGACGCACTATTTCCTTGCCCATGTCTTCGATTAAGTCATGCATACACAGCGCATTACTGTCGTCACCAATCGCTAAGAGGGACTTATCTATGAGCACTGCAATGCTATAAATTGGGTACAAATCACAACTTCTTAGGATATCGACTGTAAAATTTTTATCTTGTCCTTTGAAGAAACATGCAATGTCAAGGAAAACTTCCTTCTGATGATCTTCTAATCCATTGAAACTTATTTTTAGTATGTCTTGGACTTCTTTGTTAGGAATTCTTTCACATTTATCTAATGCATCTTGCCACACGTCTATGCTTCTTCCAAAAAGATGAGAACCCAAAACCGTCAGAGCTAATGGAAGGCCATTGGTATAATGCACAGCACGCTCAACAAGTTGCAGATAATCAACTTCAGGTTTGTCGCTTTTAAAGGAATTCCAACTGAAGAGCTCAAAAGCTTCATGAAAATCTAATTTCTTGACATTGTATGTTGAATTAACTCCATGCGAAAGTAATAGATGCTTATCTCTCGTTGTTATGATAACTCTACTACCCCGACCAAACCAACTAGGTTTTCCTGCTAAGTTTTCTAATTGCTTTAGATGATCCACATCATCTAGAACTATAAGAACCCTCTTATTCCAAAGTCTTCTCTCTATCTCAACAGCAAGATCATCAGCATTATTCAGCTTCACTTTTACACCCCCTAATATCTTGGAAAGAAGGATTTCTTGCAGTTGAACCAAGCCTTCATGTGGCACTGATGACCTTTCTCTCACATTAGCCAAAAAACAGCTACCTTCAAATCGATGAGCAATTGACCCATAAACAGCTTTGGCAACAGTTGTCTTACCAATTCCTCCAATTCCCCATATTCCCACCATGCGAACATCATTATCCTCAACACTTAATAGCTCATGCATATCCCGGACGCGAGATTCCAGTCCTACAGTATGCTTAGCAACATTCAAGTATGTCCGATTTGATACTTGAATTGAGATCTTTTCAACAATATTCTGGATAAACTTGGATTCATGCCTGCCAATTCAATATTAAGATCAATCATTTAATGAATTAATGGGCGTTGAATCAAGTATTGATCACCAAGTAAACTTGAAGACAAATAATGTTGGAATTACTAGAACTAGATTGAATACTTCTGTTCTTGGTTCAAAAGGAGGAAATATTCGCACTTAAATTTGCGTACATAGTTATAATCATCTCAATAACCACTAGCTACGACCAGCTAGCTAGAGCCCCCATAGTTGAGTACATAACTACGTACTATTATTTGCAGGTTTACTTGCAGTTAATCAATCCATCGTAGGCTAACTATATATTAAAGTGAAGCTCAATCTCCTTTTGCTTAATCAAGAAGACGCTTTTGATACTCAAAAGTTTAAATTGCTTGAACATATTGATTATGGAATCTGAAAGCCGAAGTAATGATCATAGAGATAAAATTAAATCATTAATAATATTCGAAAGATCCTGCAGGTGTATTGCTATTTGCTGAAAGTGATTGGCCTATAAGTCGACTTCTCTTTCTAAATGCACGTCTATGTGTGTTAAATTCAGCTATATATGGAGCCAGTTAATTTTAGATGCAAGCTTATAATATATTGAATATTATGTATATATATTTTCTTAATCATTAGAAAAGTATATACAATTCAGCCAATTCTCCTGTTATACTGTCAAATGAGGCCGCCAAAAGATAATTGCATGGCTTTTAAGAGAACTTAATTTTGATTTGAACCCTTCCATTTACTTTTCTTGGTAATTAAGAAGCCATCAATTTAATTCAATTAAGAACATATTACCACCAGTACGTTTTTAGTTATGAAAGAAGCAATTGGAGTAATTAAGAGGTCCAACATTGCCTGATTGAAAAGAAAATCATGATATATAATACAACTCCGATAGTCCGATTTGATTCTTAATTAATTATCAGAAGCAACTGGATCTTAATGCCTTGTATGTAAATAGGTGATAGAAATGGAAATGATCATATATACTTACCCGTCTGGAAAATGCCAACCAGACAGATTAGCTGCGTGAATAAGAGCTGTCCTCCACCTCTGCACCCGGTCCATGTTGATGTTGAACTGCAGTTCATGTTGAAGCATCGCCTCAGCAAAGCTACCTCTCTGCTTTCGTACATCCGACGGATCCACCTTGTAAAAAATGGGCCAAACAAGTTGTCCCTTTGATTCTTTAGAACAATCAAGGATGGTGAGGAGTTCATCCAAGCACCATTTGGAGGATGCGTAGTGTTTGGAGAACACAATGACAAAAACCCTCGACTCCTGAATTGCTTTGACTAGTGTTGGCCCAATCTCGTCTCCTTTTCTAAGATCATGATCATCTATGAAGGTGTGAAGACCCTTCTGGCACAAAGCAGTATACA
Organism: Argentina anserina; assembly: GCF_933775445.1. Classification (NCBI taxonomy): domain Eukaryota; kingdom Viridiplantae; phylum Streptophyta; class Magnoliopsida; order Rosales; family Rosaceae; genus Argentina; species Argentina anserina. Next base: position 10,682,223 of record NC_065878.1, on the reverse strand, counting down.
AATGGCCAGTAAAATTATTACGTGTATCATCACCTCTGAAACTCAAGAACACATCATAACTCCACCTAATCGGAGTAAAAGAAGAAGAAGAAACACCTCTGTTCATATTGCGAGCAATATGATGAGAAACTGATCGAGAAAGATTATCACAGCAGCCTCAAATACATCAAGCTTCGAATTCACAGTAATGCTGCTATATAAACACACCCACTCACACACACAGAGAGTAATATAAAAACTGGATTACGTACTGGACAAGAGGTACGACTTCTTAAAACCAGCACAGGGTGGCTGGCACATTGACTAGGGAGAAATATGAAACAAAGTCAGAGGTTTAACGATGTCCATCTTCAACTTCATCACCGCGTTTCTGGGAATAAGAATACTAATAATAGTTCAGTATAATTGTTAAATATATCCCTACTTGCACTAAATAACAATGTCATAATTCTAGTTTTTACATGATACCTAATATCTGTGCAAAATAAGGTTCATAAACGCACCTTGCGTTCTGTAGGTACGTGGAGTTCACTCCTCGACCGATCTAGTCGACCGTGGGCATGGTATATATCATTATCATGCAGAATGGTTCAGACAATATCCTTATTGCAGTATCAGCTAGTATAATTTTTGGCAGCTGGAAAGAAACTATAAGAAGCCTGTAAAAGGAATATATCAGAAAACGGATGGTAATCCATGTTGGTACGTAAGCAATCAATTCAGTATTTTCTATAGCTAACTAGTACTCGATCTATCCTAAACCCTATACTCTTGAATAGTTCATAGAAGTTGAATTTGTGACAGCCAATCTGAGAATTAAAAATAGTCGTTCATGCAGCTAGCTTCAAGATAGAGGAAAAAAGAAAAGCATTTTTAATTAAGATGCTCTTGAAAATGAGAAAACGTGTGGTTAGTGCTTAGTAATCTGGTGCAGTCAACTTTAGTATGTATATCAAACACTTCTATTTCTAATCAGATCCAAATTATAAGCCTGTGTAAATGTTAGCCAGACCACGATGCAAGAGTTGAAGAATTTGATTATATTACTTGATCACTTAATGAATGTATACAACATTAAATTGGCCTATATAAGCTAACTAAAGTACCTTTGGTGACAAATGCTTCCTTGATTTCTTCCGTGAATTACTCCCGTGATTTCCGGAGTTAATCATGCTAAAGCTAAAGTGAGTCGCACTAACACTCCCCCTCAAGTTGGCGCATATACATCAACCATGCCCAACTTGCTAAGTGCGTCATAAAAAACCTGTTTAGACACTCCTTTTGTGAGCATATCGGCAAGTTACTCTTCTGTAGGAACAAAAGGAAAACTAATGATCTTCGCGTCTAGCTTCTCTTTTATAAAGTGACGATCAACTTCCACATGTTTTGTACGATCATGTTGAACATGATTATGTGAAATATCAATAGCTGCCATGTTGTCACAGTACAGCTGCATAACACTTTTAGGCTTAATACCCAAATCTTGTAGCAAATTTCTAAGCCATAACAATTCACACACTCCCTGAGCCATACCTCTGTATTCTGCTTCAGCACTAGATCGAGCTACCACATTTTGTTTCTTACTCCTCCACGTAACAAGATTGCCTCCAACAAAGGTAAAGTACCCTGATGTGGATCTCCGATCGGTAATATTTCCAGCCCAGTCTGCATCTGTGAAACCACAAATATCAAGGATATTGTTGCGATTAGAAAACATTACTCCTCTCCCTGGAGCTGACTTCAAGTACCTCAAAATCCTCACAACAGCATCCATATGATCCACACTGGGATTATGCATGAACTGACTCACTACACTTACTGCATACGCAACATCTGGCCTGGTATGTGACAAATAAATCAGACGTCCAACTAGCCTCTGATAACGAGTTTTATCAGTGGGCACTTGATCTGGGTACTCTGCTAACCGATGGTTCTGCTCAATAGGAGTATCAATTGGAGTGCAATCTAACATACCTGTATCTGTTAGTAGATCAAGTATGTATTTCCTCTGACACAAATAGATACCATCACTTCCCCGGGCTACCTCAATACCCAAGAAGTACTTGAGTGTACCTAGGTCCTTCATCTCAAACTCTGTTGCTAGCTGCTTTTGTAATCTGTCCACCTCAATAGTATCATTACCAGTAACTACCATATCGTCAACATATATGATTAGGGCTGTTACCTTCCCTTGTTGGTGTTTGAGAAATAATGTGTGGTATGAATTACTCTGCGTGTAGCCAATTTTCCTCATAAATTGTGAGAATCTTCCAAACCAAGCACGAGGTGACTGTTTAAGACCATACAAAGACTTTCTTAATCTGCATACAGAGTTACTTGGAGAAGTGGCCACATATCCAGGCGGAAGATCTATGTATACTTCCTCTGTTAGTTCTCCATGAAGGAATGCATTCTTAACATCAAACTGCCTAAGTGGCCAGTTCAAGTTAGCAGCGATAGAGAGCAATACCCCGATAGTGTTTATCTTTGCAACAGGTGCAAATGTCTCATCATAGTCTATGCCATATGTCTGGGTGAACCCCTTTGCTACTAGGCGTGCTTTATACCGGCTTACTGACCCATCTGGATTGTGCTTCACTGTAAACACCCATCGACATCCTACAGTCTTCTTGCCATATGGTGGAGGTACAAGCTCCCAAGTATTGTTCTTTTGTAATGCTTCCATCTCTTCCTCCATTGCTTTCCTCCACTTTGGATCTCCCAATGCATCCTGCACTTTGTTAGGTACTGATACAGTAGATATTTGATTCACGAATGACTCATATGATTTAGATAATCTTTTGGTAGATATAAAATTGGCCACCGGATACTTGGCTTTAGTCTGAAGGGTAGGTTCATATTTTTTTGTGGGTTGACCTCGAGTAGACCTATTTGGCAAAACATATTGTCTACTATTAGCCTGAATAGAATGACTAACCTCAGATGAGTGATCTTCTGTACCAGGAGAGCTTTGGTCAGGGATATAAACAGTAGTACGAGATACATGAGGGGCAGTTGTGTTGTCAGCTTCTGGTACCTGAATTTCTTGAATGACGACCTCTGGTGGTGCCTGTGTGGCTGACACCTTGGTAATCTCAACGGAACATGTTACCATATCGACTGGCTCATTTGTCTTCCCCTCTCCATGATACAACTCTTCAAAATAGGAATTCTCCCCCTGAAGAGCAGTATCAGAAGAGGAAAAATAACTCATGTCCTAAAAAAAGGTAACATCCATAGTGACATAGTACTTCCGAGTAGGAGGATGATAGCAGCGGTACCCTTTTTGATGTCCTCCGTATCCAACAAACACACATTTAACTGCCCGGGCATCCAACTTAGAACGCTGATGTTGTGGAAGATGAACAAAAGCAACACAACCGAAAACACGGGCAGGATGATTATGAAAAGATGGTAATGAGACATGAGATGCAAGCACCTCGTAGGGAATTCTCCCTTGAAGGACACGAGATGGAAGGCGATTAATGAGGTGGGCGGAAGTAATGACAACATCACCCCAAAGGTATTTAGGCATGTGGGCACTAAAAAGAATACATCGAGCCATTTCAAGTAAATGACGATTTTTTCTTTCAGAAACCCCATTTTGCTCAGGTGTGTAAGGACACGTTGTTTGATGAACAATTCCGTGTGTGTTAAAGAACTCCTGAAAGACATGATTCACATATTCCCCCCCATTATCAGACCGAAGAACTCTAATTGTGGCATTATATTGGGTTTGGACAGTGGTATAGAAGGCTTGAAAAGCTGGAAAAACCTCATCTTTAGTTTTGAGGAGAACAACCCACGAAAGACGGGTGCAATCATCAATAAAAGACACATAATACCGCATCCCTGACACAGTAGACTCTTTGGATGGTCCCCAAACATCAGAATGAATTAATTCAAAAGGAATAATACTTTTATTAGAAGTACTAGGGGAATAAGTAGACCGATGACTCTTGCCTAAAACACATGTCTCACAACGTAAAGAAGACTCATCCACACAAATAAACAAGGTAGGCATAGATTTTTTCATAACACTAAAAGATGGATGCCCTAAGCGACGATGCCATAACCAAATTTCACTTAGCTTGTCAGAAGTGGAGATTAAAGCGGTCCGAGACGGTGTCCCTGGTTTCTCCCCCGCATATGTTTGATCCAGATGAAACAACCGACCCCTCAAATACCCCCGACCAATTAGCTCCCCGGTTAGAAGATCCTGAAATATCGCATACATAGGAAAAAATGTCACAGAACACTTAGCATCAGTGTTCAATTGGGGAACAGATATCAAATGATGAGATAAATCAGGTACATATAGTACATTGTGAAGCTCTATTGTGGGAGTAATACGAACTGACCCTTTCCCTAATACGGGAAATGCCTCACCATTAGCATTAGTAACATAGGGTACTGGTGGAGGAGACAATATGGAAAAAAAAGATTTATCATAAGTCATATGATCAGACGCACCAGAATCAATAATCCATGTAGTAGAACCAACAAAGTTAGAAATGTGTAAAGCCATACCAATTTCCGGTTTGATGCAGCGGAAACACAAAAAAAAAGGTTTTGAATCTGTCTTGGGTGCACTTGCACTGTCGGTGAACCGGATTGGGTTGGAAGCGGACTGGGTCGGGTCGGAAGCGGACCGGGTCGGGTCGGAAGCGGGATGGGCCGGGTCGGAAGTGGGCCGGGCCGGGTTGGTTGAAATCGAGTCGGGAATTCGCCGAATTATCGCGCGAATTCGGATCTCGCAAATTCGGGCCGGGTCATCGTCGATTTTTTCGGCTTCCTGCGCCTCCGGAGGTGCGGCTATCGGGGATCCGGAAGAAACGAGTTCGTCGTCGGCGCCGGTGAGGACTTGGTCACGGGGAGGAATGGCGTCGTCCAAGGAGTGTCGTCTGCGTCGACTGCGTCTGCGTCTTCGTCGTCGCTGCATGGAGAGCAGAGATACCAAGCAGCCTCGAGTTACAAAATGAAGGAGATGACGGGGAGCGGGATTTTCGCGGGCGAGGGAAATGCGGAGCCGGAGCAGCCTCGAGTTTTCCTCGGGGAGCGCTTCGTTGGAGCGGGATACCAAGCAGGCAAGCAGCGTCGAGTTGTCCTCGGCAAGACAGAAATGCACGGCCAAAAAAACCCAGAAAAAACAGAGACTCAGCTATGATACTAAGTTGAAGAATTTGATTATATTACTTGATCACTTAATGAATGTATACAACATTAAATTGGCCTATATAAGCTAACTAAAGTACCTTTGGTGACAAATGCTTCCTTGATTTCTTCCGTGAATCACTCCCGTGATTTCCGGAGTTAATCATGCTAAAGCTAAAGTGAGTCGCACTAACAGCTAGTGAAGACTTGTGAAACTTCTTTTATAAAACTGACTGCGTGCAAAAAATGAGGTCAAATCGGCTTTAGAGAGCTAATTAGATCCAACAATTTGCAACCGTTCAATCGAAGAAAGAAAATTATGCTCTGCAGCCTCTGCCACTTTTAAGTTGAGATCCAATACCTTAAAAAAAACTGGTTTGTTTGTTAAAACTTCAAATGTAGTAACCCGAACTTTCGAGTGTAAATTCTTTTAATTTCTTGCAAATTATTATGTTTGGTAATTCGAGTAAAATCACATTCTACACATTCTCGTCGATGTCTCTACGAAATGAAAGTGATTTCGGAAAATTAAGGTTGAAAAACATTACGTTTTAGGTGGCTCAAGAGTTGGACTTTAATCCGTCACTCATCGCTGAAAACTCCCTTCATGGAAGTTGTAGATGTAACGACCCTAAAATTTCGAGCTTCAAAACTCAAAATCTTAGAATCGTTAAACACAAAAATAATCTCAATGAAATCGAAATCATTTTAATGTCGCAGCGGATCACATCTGAGTTTAAAATATAACTCAGTCAAGCCGATTATTACAAACCCAAATGATAATTCAACATATAACAAATGGAATTGTATAATCCTCACAACAACCTCACAAATAAAATCACACCAAATCTCACACACAATCCACGCTGGAACCTCACCACGACTGGATGCGATCGACTTCGAGTTTTCGGAGTCGTCACTCAATCACCACTACTTAGCACCTGCGGAAGTATTCCCTACACCATTGAAATTGGTGCACCGGGATTGCAACACAAACCCGGTAAGCTTTACAGCTCGTATGAGTAAAATATTATAATAACTCAAGTCTCATAAAAGACACAACTCCACATCAACACAGTATAATGAAAAATCATGAGAAAACGAGCAACCCATCTGGTTACTCTAATACTTTCACAAAATGGTATCTAATGAGCGCTGGTACACATCCGTTACCCCTCACTTAGTATACCGCTGATGTTGGGTAACCACCCGCCACCCAACATCCAAAACAAGCTGAGTACCCATGATCAGATAACCACCCGTTACCTCATGCAGTACTATGGCAGACAGACTAGAGCTCTAACTGTATCGTAACTTTCGCCCGGCCAAAGGCTAGGTTCCGACTTGCCTCACATGTACAATAATCTCACATCATATTGTACCACAATTCACGTCCGAAGACAAATCACAATATTTCACATTTTCCGTGATAAAATCACATGTACAATAATCTCACATCATATTGTACCACACATCACGTCCGAAGACAAATCACAATATTTCACATTTTCCGTGATAAAATCATGTACAATAATCACTCATCATATTGTACGTTTTAAAACTTTCACAATATATCCATAATAAAAATCATAACAGTATATTATATAGCAAACTATATATATTCGTATTTATTTACCATTTATACCGCATATACATAGTCCACTATATCCTATACATGTCATATTTCATAAACACCTGAAAAATTACGTACGATAATCTCACATCATATCGTACCATTGAAATCACATACACATGCACAATTTTTCTGTCACCGAAATGACTATTTTCAATGAATTAATAACAGTAAGTAATTTAATGAACTATATATATATGTACTTATTACCATTTATACTGTATATATGTAGCTCACTAAATTATATACATGTTGTAATTCATTTAATAAACACACTTGCAAAAATGTTGAATCACCGCGAGGGTAGATTCGTAAATCAGTGAGATTTTACTCACCTTATCGACTCGAGCGTAAATCCTCAATTCCCGATGATAATTCCTTTCCTCGATTAATGATCACCTTAAAAGAATAAGAAAAGAATTTAGAATCGTTTCGTAAACCTTTAAATGCCGTAACAGTATTAATTGGTTACTGTTCAGCAATTTTCGGTTTTACGAAATTACTGTTCACGGTTCACTATTCACGGTTACTGTGCAATACTCAATTAATACGTATTTCTGTACGTATAAATATTATATACGTATTTCTGTACGTATAAATATTAAATACGTATTTCTGTACGTATAAATATTATATACGTATTTCTGTACGTATAAATATTAAATACGTATTTCTGTACGTATAAATAATAATACGTATTTCTGTACGTATAAATGTTAATACGTATTTCCGTACGTATAAATATTAATACGTATTTCTGTACGTATAAATAATAATACGTATTTCTGTACGTATAAATGTTAATACGTATTTCCGTACGTATAAATATTAATACGTATTTCTGTACGTATAAATATTAATACGTATTTCTGTACGTATAAATATTAATACGTATTTCTGTACGTATACGTACGATTTAAATGTAAATACAACTCAGTAAATAAAATTTACTAAATTACCCTTTTACAAATTACTTTTTACATTTACCGAAAGTAATTTATAATTACATTTACCGAAGGTAAAATTTAATTACATTTACCGCAGTAAATAAAAATTACATTTACTTTTACCGTACACAGTAAATTACCAAAATACCCTTCTGTCAAAACTGTCCCACCGCCGCACGTGGCGGCGCGTGTGGCACACGCGCCACCTCCGGCGGGCCGCGCGTGGGGCCCACGCGCCGAGGCTAACCACGGCGCGTATCACGCCACCGCCTCCTCCAAAACTACCCTCTTCCTTCCCTCTATCCTCCTACGGTCCTAGGCAGCCCCTCCGCCACCTCAGACCTCCCCACGCGCCGCCTCTAGGCGGCGGTATCTCCTCTCCTCTTCCTCCTCCAATCCCCCACCAAAATACCACAAATCGATCCACAACTACAACAACAACATCACAATGACCAATCCTAGCTAAACCTCACCTTGATTCGAACCTTTGGATTGTCAAATCGACGTTGATGAGCTTGAGGTGCCGGCGGCCTTGCAGTTGAGAAGCGGCGGTGCCTGTCGCGGTTTCCAATAGCCGATCGTGTCACCGGAGGCACTAGGGGTGAGGAGAGATGATGGTGATGCAGCTCAAGTCTTGGTCTCACCGGTGGAGCGTTTTGGGCGACGGTGAATCGCGAGGTTTCGGTGAGAGGGAGAGGATGAAGGTGACAGTGAGAGGGAGATGGAAGAGTGATCAGTGAGAGGGAGATGGAAGAGCGATCGGTGAAGGCGAGAGAGATCCGAGTGAGGGAGAGAGAGAGAAACCCGAGAGAGCGAGAGAGATGAGAGAGCGGCGGGTTGAGGGTGAAAGGGTTTCCAATTATGGGAACCCTAACTAAAACAATTTCCTTTTATACCCCCTCCCAAAATCGGAAACTAACTTCCGTCGTTAATAACTTTTACGTACGTCGTCCGATTAGAACGCGTCACATACTCTCGAACTCGTATCGACGAGCTCTACAACTTTCGTGAAGGAAGTTTTCACAACCGAGCGACGAAATAAAAGTCGATATAAACGTTACGGAAATGTAACGTTTTTCAATTTAAACTTTCCGAGAACGTTTCCGTTTCTCGTTTACTAACGTCGCAACCAAATACGTTCATTCTAATAAAATTCGAAATTTTATAGAATTCCAAATCAAACTAACATTGTTTAAAATTTAGGGTTATTACAGTAGAGGTCATCGATACGAGTTCGTAGACACGTGGTACGCCTTAATCAGATATCGTGTTTGAAATTTGTTAGCAACGGAAGTTTGGTTTCTGATTTTGGAAGGTTATAAAAGGACAATTTTTGGAAACTTAAAATAAATAAAAAACAAAAAGGAAACCGAGCCGGCCCGACTCCATCTCAGCCGATTTTGTCCACTTCGGTGATCTCCGCCCTTCGGCCGCCGTGTTCGACACCGCCGATGTCAATGGAACCGCACGGCCGAGCCGCTTCGATCTGTGGTGGTGGCACACTACCCCGCACAACGTTTTAGCCGCGCCCGAGATTGCTCAGATTCGGCATCATCGAGTCACGAGGCCGCCGTCGCTAGTCTTCCTCCCTTCCTCCAGTAACGTTTCCTTTAGTGAAGAGGATCAAATCGAGCCACAAAGCCGTCGAGCACGACCTCCGATCTGGGTTTTTGCGGCAACGTTTCCTGCAATTTCTGGCCGATTTGTGCTAGCTGCAGGTATGAAAAATGTCCTACTCCACGTGATCTATGTTTTTACTGTTGGAAGTTTTGTGTTTTGTGTTTTGTATTTTGTATTAGGCTGTGGGTTTGATGCAGGTGTAAAGATGGGTGGATTTGAGGGCTGCGAGTGAGGTCACGTGCGGCTGCCTTAGGCGGTGCGTGAGCCCCACGCGCGGCTGTCTGTTGGGTTCTGTGGCGGCGTGTGTACATTGTTTTTAACTGTAATTAATATTCATCTGTTATTTTGCGGGTCGTTTTCTAAGCACGTTATTATGCCACTAGGTGACCGACGAAATGAGTGAGAGAATCTCATTAGGGTTGTAGAAGTTGCACGCATGATTTAAGGTGAGTAAGTCTCACTATGACAAGTCTACCATTGGCGGTGACTTGTATTTATAATTTCTTTAAATGAATGAACTATGACCTCAATATAATATAGTGAGTTGTGTATGTGTACAAAAATGGTAAATACAAAACATATATATGGTTTGTTATATTATATAACGTTATGGTTTTATTTAAATTATGAAATTTTATTGTTTTCGATTAACTGTGACGGATGAGACCGGAAGGGCAGATAATGTACCTTCCGGTATAACGGATTATCGGTGTGACTTGTTATATGTTGTTGTGTAAGAATCGCTTGGTTTTAGTACATGAACATGTGTGGATTGTTATATTGTATGTGATTTTAATATTGAGTCTTGTTAAAATATTTTCTGGTCTTCGGACTTGGTAATGGCATTTAAATCGGAACCATGCCTTTAACAGGTGTTGGTTACGATCAATTAGAGCTCTAGTATGGCTGTCGTTGTACTGCATGAGGGGTAACCAGGTGTGCTGCTCGGGTCTCATGAGTACACATGTTTTAAAAAATGTTATTTATTATGTTCTTTTGTATCTGATGTATGTTTAAATGTTGGTTTACTCATAAAGGCTGCAAAAGCTTACTAGGTCTGTGTTTACAATCCCGGCGCACCAAATTGATGGTGTAGAGGATAGTTTTACAAGTAGGGATTAGCAGGCTCGGAGAGGTTACTCAGAGGATTACTGAGGGTTCCCCTCTTCCGTTTTTGGTGAGGATCGAGTGAATATTACATTTCCAATTGTTTAAATATTTGTGTATAAATTGGTGATGTATTATTCAAGTCGACTGAGTCGTATTTTGAACTCAGTTTCGATATACTGTTGCTGTAAAATGATTTCAATATATTTGAGATTATTTTAGAGTTTTCATGGCTTCAAATTCGAATTTTTACAATTCAAAATTTTAGAGTTGTAATAAAATGTTAGCCAGACCAAGATGCTAGTGAAGACTTGTGAAACTTCTTTTATAAAACTGACTGCAAAAAATGAGGTCAAATCGGCTTTAGAGAGCTAATTAGATCCAACAATTTGCAACCGTTCAATCTAAGAAATAAAATTATGCTCTGCAGCCTCTGCCACTTTTAAGTTGAGATCCAATACCTTAAAAACAAAACTGGTTTGTTTGTTAAAACTTCAGTTGTAATGGTATTCAAAAGCTAATCAGCAGTATTGCAACAATCAAAGGTGAATTATCGAACTCAAGCTTTAAAAGAAGTATAATATGCATGCATGGAGATGCGCATGAAACCTAAAAGTTTTCATTTGGTACTAATTTATAATTTTCCCAAATGCAAATAACAGCACGAAAGATGAAGTAAAAACGACTAAAATTGGAATAAGCTGTTGCGTGTATGTGTAAAACCCAGCCCCTGTCTCAATCACGCAATGATTCGTAGGGCACGGTGAACCGTGCTCATGATATTAGCTTATCAGAAATTTCATATACTGTTTAGGCAATATATAATTTCTTAGTTGATGCATGATACATGTTTCCCAGCGCTACCGTGAAAGATTCATGCGTCCTTCCCTTGCATGATACATCATACATGGCCAGATGGCCTCTAGCTAGTACTTGATGCACTGATGCTCGGTCAGGGCTCCAGTCTGAGATCTAGGTCTTTTGACGCTTCTCATGCAGTCATGCATCATCTCACAGCTTCCCGTTCCGACTGTTCGAGATATCATGGCCTCCCTTGCGTGATAGTTTAGCGTTTCCAGTGAAAGAGAGCTTAAAGCTTGAGAGAAAAGAATAACTGATTATATTGTTGTTACAGAGAGGAAGAGAAATGAATCAGAACATGGTCTTAACTAACTTAATTCCTAATTACCAAATATATGCTTAACATCCAGTACGTACATGCAAGATCCAGGCTCTCATACATGTTTCCCAGCGCTACCTTACGAGATCGATCGAGGCCCTCGATCTCCTTTCCATGATTTAATTGTTTTTTAAGCAAGATTCATTGCCTCTCGATCAAGATTCATGGCCAGTTTTGTATGATCTTATTGTAATAACCCTCAATTTTCAAACGATATTAGTTGATTTGAATTCTTTAAAATTGTGAAATTTAATTAGAATGAGTGTGAGTGGTTGTGACGTTATAAAACGAGAAACGGGAACGTTATCGGAACGTTTAATTCGAAAAACGTTACGTTTCCGAACGAATATGTCGACTTTTATTCCGTCGCTCGTTTGTAAAAACTTCCTTCACGAAAGTTGTAGAGCTCGTCGATACGAGTTCGTGGGTATGTGACGCTTTCTGATCGGACGATTTATGTAAAAGTTATTAACGTCAGAAGTTAGTTTCCGATTTGGAAACTAGTATAAATAGAGTATTTATGAGATTAGGGTTTCCATAATTGGAAAACCCTCTCTCTCTCAGAACAGCCGCCTCCCTCTTTCTCTCTCTCTCTCTCTCTCTCGGTTCTCTCTCTTTCCCTGACTCACCCTCCCCTCCTCAGAAAACGCCCCCTTCGATCCGCCGCCTCCCGGGCGACGTGTCCCTCACCGCCGGCACCAACACCACCGCAAGCTCGACTTCTCTCCCTTCTGGCCAGGACGCGACCGCCACCGTCGCCGAGAAGCCACACCGAGCTCCTGCAAACCACACCGCCACCGTTCAATCTCTCCTTCGACGAGGCTAGGGTGCAACACGGGCGCGCCTCCATCACCCCTCAAGCCGTGCCCCGCCATCGCGAAGCCGCTCGGACGTTTCCAAGTTCCTGTTTTTCTCACCGCCGCATCTAAGCTCGCCTCCGGTGGTTTTCGAGTTCCAATTGAGGTGAGGATAGCTTAGGTTTGTTGTTGTGATGGAGAGGTACCGCCGCCTTGGGCGGCGCGTGTGAGGGCGTGGGAGGGTCTAGGGGCGGCGTGAGGCCGTGGGGAGGAAGAGGAGGAAGAAAAGGAGAGAAATGGGGTGGCGGTGGCGTGATACGCGCCGTTGGGGGTGTCGGCGCGTGGGCCCCACACGCGGCCTGCCTGAGGTGGCGCGTGTACCGCACGCGCCGCCACGTGCGGCAGTGTGAACAGTATTCCAGAAGGGTATTTTGGTAATTTACTTACGTACAGTAAATGTAAATGTAAATTTTATTTACGTACGGTAAATGTAAATTAAATTTTACGTACGGTAAATGTAAATATAAATTACTTTCAGTAATTGTAAAAGTAATTTGTAAAAGGTAATTTAGTAAATTTTATTTACTGAGAGTGTATTTACATTTGAATAGTATGTATACGTACAGAAATACGAAAACAGTATGTATACGTACAGAAATACGAAAACAGTATGTATACGTACAGAAATACGAAAACAGTATGTATACGTACAGAAATATGAAAACAGTATGTATACGTACAGAAATACGAAAACAGTATGTATATGTACAGAAATACGAAAACAGTTTGTATACGTACGGGAATACGTAAACAGTATGTATACGTACAGAAATAAGTATTATTTGTGTCTTTGTACAGTAACCGTGAACAGTAACTTCGTAAAACTAAAAATTGCTGAACAGTAACAGTTATTACTGTTTCGGCATTTAAAAGTTTACGAAACGTTTCTAAATTCTTTTCTTGTCTTTTCAAGGTGATCAATAAATCAAGAAAATGAATTAGCTGCGGAATTTTGGAGTTTCGCTCAAGACGATAAGGTGAGTAAAATCTCACATATTTACGAATCTACCCTTGCGGTGATTCTAAGATATTTGCAAGAGTTTTTAATATTGAAATACGACATGTATACAATATAACAGATTCTATATATATTGTATAAATGGTAATAAGTACATATATATATAATTTACTATATTATATACTGTTATGAATTCATTTGGATTAGGTCAATTCGATGACAAGCATGTGAGTTTAATATTGAGATTGTTAAACGTTTTGTCTTCGGACGTGTTTATAAATTATGACATGTATAAGATATAATGGATTATATATATATATATCGTACAAATGGTAAATAAATACGTATATATATATAGTTTGCTATATAATATACTGTTATGATTTTATTGTGATTTTGATTTGTATAATATGATGTGAGATTATTGTACGTGATTTTTAACATTGAGATTGTTAAAATGTGAAATGTCTTCGGACCTGATGTTTGGTACAATATGATGTGAGATTATTGTACGTGTTTGGCAAGTCGAAACCTAGCCTTTGGCCGGGCGAAAGTTACGATACAGTTAGAGCTCTAGTCTGTCTGCCTTAGTACTGCATGTGAGGTAACGGGTGGTTATCTGCTCATGGGTACTCAGATTGTTTTGGATGTTGGGTAGCGGGTGGCTATCCAATATCGGCGGTGTATTACGAGAGGGGTAACAGATGTGTACCAGCGTTCTTGGTACCCGTAATATAAATGCATTTGGGTAACCATAAGGGTTACTTAATTTCTCATGAGCGTTTTATTTCATATTTCTTTGGGACGACCAGATGGGCCGTCCATTGACTCATGAGTGCATTTATATTTGATGATTTGTGATTTTTCGTATATATTGATATGCGATTATATTTTCATTTTACTCATACGAGCTATAAGCTTACCGGGTTTGTGTTTACAATCCCGGTGCACCAATCCGATGGTGTAGGGGATAATTCCGCAGGTGTTGATTAGTGGAGATTGAGTGACGACTCCGGAGGCTCGAAGTCGTTTGTATCCTACTTGTGGTGAGGTTTCTAGCGTGGATTTGTGTGTGAGAATTGGTGTGGTTTTATTTGTGAGATTTGTGAGTGAATGTGAGGATTATTACATTTCCATTTTATGTATGGACTATAAATTTGGTTTGTAATAATTGGTTTGTCTGAGTTGTATTGAGAACTCAGAATTGATCCGCTGTGACATTTTAAATGATTCCGATTCCATTGAGATTATTTGTGTTCAACGACTTTAAAAATTTGAGTTTTTAAGCTTGAAATTTTGGGGTCGTTAAAGTTGGTATCAGAGCCTAGTTGCGTATTTGGCGATTATCTATACCATCCGGGAGTGATGATCCGACTGCAGGCGGGCACCCATTACATGCTCCTCGGTATTGATATGTCGTCGGGTACGCGAGAGTGTTTTAGGAGCCATACCTTACGGTTTGGTCCTCTAGGGAGTATTGTGATGATACTTCGATGATTCATCTCATTCTGAAATTCCATGTTGATATCTATTGAATCTGGTTTGATCGAATTCGAGATTTCACAAGTATTGACTAAGTGTTCCATTGTTTGAAGGTGATGAACGCTGATAAGGGCTGAGGACAGGGCTGAGGACGGGCGAGAGGCCGAGGTCGAGGTAGGGCCGCAGGCCGAGTCCGCAACGTGGAGAACCTGTATGAGGAGGCCGCTCCACAGGAAGAACAGGTTGAGCCTGCTGCTGCAGTTAGAGATGATGGTCGAGTGTTGAAGCTGATCAAGGATATCAGTGCACTGTCAGCGCCGACCTTTCATGGAGGACTAGATCATATGGTAGCTGACCATTGGATCGAGGGTATGGAGACTTATTTTGAGATGATAGAGTGCACAGAGATTGAGAAGAGAAAGATAGCTACATTCTTTCTCAAAGGTGATGCTCTTGACTGGTGGAAGAGCATGAGACAGACGGTGGATGTGACAACATTCACATGGGGAGGTTTCACTACCATTTTCCGAGAGAAGTATTTTCCAGCCTCAGTACAGGAGGACTTGGAGCTGGAGTTTCTGGCACTGGTACAGGGAGACATGACCGTTAGAGAGTATGATGCACGATTTTCGCAGCTGTACCGGTATGTCAGGCCTATGGGTACGACCGCTTTGGCTCAGAAGTATTTACGAGGGCTGAAACAGGAGTACAAGACCATGATATCAGTCCTTTGCCTGACTACTAAGGAGTTGATATTTGAGAGTGCTATGAGCTTGGAGCAGGCTGATAAGACTCGAGCAGGAGATGTGGGAAGTAGGGATGCAAAGGGAAAAGTTAAGGCAATCTGTACAGGTAGCGAGCACTCAGGACCGACGAGTAGGTCATGGAAGAGGCCAAGACCCCACTATCAGGTTCCGGCAAGGGCTACACCCCTAGCTAACAGGGCTGCACCATTCAGACCATTGGCAGCGGTGAGGTGTTATGGCTGTAACGAGATGGGACATTACGCCTCAGCATGTCCGAAACCGAAGAGAGCAGGCTGCCACCGGTGCGGGCAAGTGGGACACATAGCTCGAGATTGTACCCGACCACTTTAGGGTAGGCAGGAAATTTCGGCAGTGGTGTTCGCCCTGAAGATTTGGAGACATTACTTGTATGGCGAGGAATTTCAACTCTTTTCAGATCATAAGAGTTTGAAGTACTTGTTCTCACAGAAGGAGCTGAATATGAGGCAGAGGAGATGGATGGAACTCCTCAAGGACTATGACTTCACATTAGAGTACCACCCGGGGAAGGCAAATGTGGTGGCCGATGCCTTGAGCAGGAAACCGAGAGGTGTGTTGGCTTCACTTATGGTCCAGGAATGGTTCATGCTGGAAGCTGCATCAGAGTTTGATTTGGTACCATCGGGAGGAGAACCAAGAGTCTTTCTTGGTAGCGTCACGGTGCAACCCACATTGATCACAAGGATCATACAGGGTCAGGCGCGGGATGGACTCTCACAAGCTAAGTTGGCAGATCTCGTAGTTGATACGCTTGATGAGTGCCCTTATGAGTGGAGAGTTGGACCCGATGGAGGGTTGAGGTTTGGGGCAAGATTGTGTGTCCCATATTGTGATGATCTTCGGGAGGAGGTCCTTCGTACGGCACATCAATCACGTTATACCGTTCATCCAGGGAACAACAAGATGTACAAGGACTTATGCAGACAATTCTGGTGGAACGGTATGAAGAAAAATGTAGCGGAGTTTGTATCAAAGTGCCTTACATGTCAGCAAGTGAAAGCAGAACATCAACGACCAGCTGGCATGTTGAAACCACTGACTATTCCTCTTTGGAAGTGGGAGCAGATATCTATGGATTTTGTGACTGGATTGCCTAGATCGAAGAAGGGTCACGATGCCATATGGGTGATTGTCGATCGGTTGACGAAGTCGGCTCATTTTCTTCCAGTGTCGATGAAGTACTCAGTGGACGTGCTTGGAAAACTATATGTGGATGAGGTAGTGAGACTTCATGGTGCCCCAGTTTCAATTGTTTCTGATCGAGATGCACGTTTCACTTCGAAGTTCTGGGGTGGTTTGCAGAAGGCAATGGGCACTACCTTGGATATGAGTACAACTTTTCACCCTCAGACGGATGGACAGACAGAGAGGGTGAATCAGGTGATGGAAGACATGTTGAGAGCATGTGTGCTGGATTTCAAGGGTAGCTGGGAAGATCATTTGAGATTGATTGAGTTTGCCTACAACAACAGCTACCATTCTAGCATCGGCATGGCACCTTATGAGGCACTTTATGGTAGACCATGTCGTTCACCGGTCTGTTGGGCCGAAGTTGGTGATGAGGCACTGATGGGTCCAGAGGTGGTTCAGGAAACCACGGAGAAGATCTCGATCATTCGGGATAGAATCCGGACCGCTCAGAGCAGACAGAAGAGCTATGCAGACTTGAAGACGAGACATGTAGAATTTGAGATCGGCGATCACGTGTTCTTGAAAGTTTTACCTATGAAGGGTGTAGTGAGATTCGGCAAGAAGGGAAAGTTGGCACCGAGGTACGTCGGGCCATTTGAGATACTTGAGAAGGTGGGCGAACTAGCATATCGACTAGCCTTGCCTACTAGCATGTCGGGCGTTCACAACGTCTTCCACATTTCCATGCTGAGGAAGTATATACCAGATGAGTCACATGTGATCGATCATAACACCATTGAAGTGAAGGAAAATGCCACATTTGTTGTCGAGCCAGTTCGTATTCTGGATAGATCCACAAAGAAGCTTCGGAGGAAAGAAGTTGAGCTAGTCAAGGTATTGTGGAGTCATCATGATGAGGGTGATACATCTTGGGAGCTAGAGTCGGACATGATGACTAGATATCCACAGTTGTTTGTTGAGTGAGTTTGAATTTCGGGACGAAATTCCTTTAAGGGGGTAGATTGTAATAACCCTCAATTTTCAAACGATATTAATTGATTTGAATTCTTTAAAATTGTGAAATTTAATTAGAATGAGTGTGAGTGGTTGCGACGTTATAAAACGAGAAACGGGAACGTTCTCGGAACGTTTAATTCGAAAAACGTTACGTTTCCGAACGAATATGTCGACTTTTATTCCGTCGCTCGTTTGTAAAAACTTCCTTCACGAAAGTTGTAGAGCTCGTCGATACGAGTTCGTGGATATGTGATGCTTTCTGATCGGACGATTTATGTAAAAGTTATTAACGTCGCAAGTTAGTTTCCGATTTGGAAACTAGTATAAATAGAGTATTTATGAGATTAGGGTTTCCATAATTGGAAAACCCTCTCTCTCTCTCTCTCTCTCTCTCTCTCTCTCTCTCTCTCTCTCCCCGACTCACCCTCCCCTCCTCAGAAAACGCCCCCTTCGATCCGCCGCCTCCCGGGCGACGTGTCCCTCACCGCTGGCACCAACACCACCGCAAGCTCGACTTCTCTCCCTCCTGGCCAGGACGCGACCGCCACCATCGCCGAGAAGCCACACCAAGCTCCTGCATCTCCTGCAAACCACACCGCCACCGTTCAATCTCTCCTTCGACCAGGCTAGGGTGCAACACGGGCGCGCCTCCATCACCCCTCAAGCCGTGCCCCGTCGTCGCGAAGCCGCTCGGACGTCTCCAAGTTCCTGTTTTTCTCACCGCCGCATCTAAGCTCGCCTCCGGTGGTTTTCGAGTTCCAATCGAGGTGAGGATAGCTTAGGTTTGTTGTTGTGATGTTGTTGTTGAATTTTTGCGTGGAGTTGTGATGTTTTTGTGGAGATCGGAGGTTGGAGGTGATGGAGAGGTACCGCCGCCTTGGGCGGCGCGTGTGAGGGCGTGGGAGGGTCTAGGGGCGGCGTGAGGCCGTGGGGAGGAAGAGGAGGAAAAAAAAGGAGAGAAATGAGGTGACGGTTGCGTGATACGCGCCGTTGGGGGTGTCGGCGCGTGGGCCCCACGCGCGGCCTGCCGGAGGTGGCGCGTGTACCGCACGTGCCGCCACGTGTGGCAGTGTGAACAGTATTCCAGAAGGGTATTTTGTAAATTAAATGTAAATGTAAATTTTATTTACGTACAGTAAATGTAAATTAAATTTTACGTACGGTAAATGTAAATATAAATTACTTTCAGTAATTGTAAAAGCAATTTGTAAAAGGTAATTTAGTAAATTTTATTTACTGAGAGTGTATTTACATTTGAATAGTATGTATACGTACAGAAATACGAAACAGTATGTATACGTACAGAAATACGAAAACAGTATGTATACGTACAGAAATACGAAAACAGTATGTATACGTACAGAAATACGAAAATAGTATGTATATGTACAGAAATACGTAAACAGTATGTATACGTACAGAAATAAGTATTATTTGTGTCTTTGTACAGTAACCGTGAACAGTAACTTCGTAAAACCAAAAATTGTTGAACAGTAACAGTTATTACTGTTTCGGCATTTAAAGGTTTACGAAACGTTTCTAAATTCTTTTCTTGTCTTTTCAAGGTGATCAATAAATTAAGAGAAGGAATTAGCTGCGGAATTTTGGAGTTTCGCTCAAGACGATAAGGTGAGTAAAATCTCACATATTTACGAATCTACCCTTGCGGTGATTCTAAGATATTTGCAAGAGTTTTTAATATTGAAATACGACATGTATACAATATAACGGATTCTATATATATTGTATAAATGGTAATAAGTACATATATATATAATTTGCTATATTATATACTGTTATGAATTCATTTGGATTAGGTCAATTCGATGACAAGCATGTGAGTTTAATATTGAGATTGTTAAACGTTTTGTCTTCGGACGTGTTTATAAATTATGACATGTATAAGATATAATGGATTATATATATATATATATATATCGTACAAATGGTAAATAAATACGTATATATATATAGTTTGCTATATAATATACTGTTATGATTTTATTGTGATTTTGATTTGTACAATATGATGTGAGATTATTGTACGTGATTTTTAACATTGAGATTGTTAAAATGTGAATTGTCTTCGGACCTGATGTTTGGTACAATATGATGTGAGATTATTGTACGTGTTTGGCAAGTCGAAACCTAGCCTTTGGCCGGGCGAAAGTTACGATACAGTTAGAGCTCTAGTCTGTCTGCCTTAGAACTGCATGTGAGGTAACGGGTGGTTATCTGCTCATGGGTACTCAGATTGTTTTGGATGTTGGGTAGCGGGTGGCTATCCAATATCGGCGGTGTATTACGAGAGGGGTAACAGATGTGTACTAGCGTTCTTGGTACCCGTAATATAAATGCATTTGGGTAACCATAAGGGTTACTTAATTTCTCATGAGCGCTTTATTTCATATTTCTTTGGGACGATCAGATGGGCTGTCCATTGACTCATGAGTGCATTTATATTTGATGATTTGTGATTTTTCGTATATATTGATATGCGATTATATTTTCATTTTACTCATACGAGCTATAAGCTTACCGGGTTTGTGTTTACAATCCCGGTGCACCAATCCGATGGTGTAGGGGATAATTCTGCAGGTGTTGATTAGTGGAGATTGAGTGACGACTCCGGAGGCTCGAAGTCGTTTGTATCCTACTTGTGGTGAGGTTTCTAGCGTGGATTTGTGTGTGAGAATTGGTGTGGTTTTATTTATGAGTGAATGTGAGGATTATTACATTTCCATTTTATGTATGGATTATAAATTTGGTTTGTAATAATTGGTTTGTCTGAGTTGTATTGAGAACTCAGAATTGATCTACTGTGACATTTTAAATGATTCCGATTCCATTGAGATTATTTGTGTTCAACGACTTTAAAAATTTGAGTTTTTAAGCTCGAAATTTTGGGGTCGTTACACTTATATTCTTATCCGGTGAAGACTAATTGTCTTCCGCCGTCCAGTTTCAATGGTGGATCAAAATCTGGTTGAGATTTATGGCCTCATACGTAATATCTCGGAAATTTTATAATTATTGTTCGGAGATATTTAAACTGGTGGTGATCCGATTATATAGTACGAGGGAGAAAAAAAAAGTTTTCAATTAATTTATACACATAAATGTTACCGTGACGGGTTAAGAGTTGACTTTTTATTCGTTATGTCACGACCCCGAAATTTCAAGTATGAAACTCGAATTCGAAGCCATGAAAAACTCTAAAACAATCTCAATAAATCGAAATCATCTTATCGTCACAACTGATCATTTCTGAGTTCATGGTACAACTCAGTCGAATTGATTATTACAAACCAAATTTATAATTCAAGCATTATATCAAATGGAAATGTAAAAATCCTCTCAATCCTCACCACAAAATAAAATAAGGCAACTTCGGAGTCTTCATAGTTGTCCGTCAATTCTGCTAATCCACACATGCTGAACTATTCCCTACACCATCGAATAGGTGCACCGGGATTGCAAAACACAAACCTGGTAAGCTTTGCAGCTCGTATGAGTAAAACAACGAAATAACATGCATAGTAATACGAGAATAAATATTGAAACATCCAATTATAAATGTACTCATGAGTCAAAGGACGGCCCATCTGGTTGTCCAATAATATCTGAAAATATAACTGCTCATGAGAAATCAGGCAACCCATATGTTTACCCAATTACATTTATAATACGGGTACTCATCTGTTACCCCTCATGCAGTACACCACCGGGCATTGGGCAACCCATCTGTCACCCAATAATCCCAAGAATATGGATACTCATAAGCCGGTAACCCATCTGTTACCTCTCATGTCAGTACATCGGCAGACAGACTAGAGCTCTAACTGTATCGTAACTGTCGCCCGGCCAAGGCTAGGTTCCGACATACCAACACGTCCGAAAACAACAAAAACGTTTTAACATAACTCAAGTTAAAACCACGTACAAAACAATCATCACATGATATTGTACAAAATCAAGTGACATGCTCAAATAAATAAATATCAATGCTATAAATGAACTTATTTTGCAAACGGAAATATGACAGTATATAATATAGCAACCCATATATATGTATCGATTTTACCAATTATACACATACACAACCCACTATATCATATACATATCATAGTTCAATCTTTTTAAATAAGTGTAATTATGAATCTCTGCTAAGGGTAGATTCGTCACTATGAGATTTTACTCACCTTAGTTTCCTGAGCGTATTTCCCACAATACTGAAAGCAATTCCTTCACTCGATTAATTGGTCACCTAAAATCGAAAAGAAGTGATTAGAAACGTTGCGTAAAACCTTAAATGCCGAATCATTATTAATGTTTTAGTGTTCAGCAATTTTCGGTTTTTACGAAATTATTGTTCACATATGTATTGTATACGTATTCTTTTATGTATATGTATTGTTTAAGTATTACTCTTCATATACATACTGTTTACGTATTACTTAACTAGTAAATACAATTTACTAATTTACCTTTCAGAAATTATTTTCACAATTACTGTACGTAAAATAATTTTACATTTACTATACGTAAATTACTTTTGACATTCACCGTACAAAAATCACTTTTTACAAAAATTACTGTTTGAAAATTACTATACCTCCAGCGACCGCGCGTGGTGCTCACGCGCCTCCCCACAGTGGCAGCGTGTGGAGCTCATTTCCTTCCCTTATTCCCTTCCATGACCTATGACCTCCTCCTGCACCCCTCACCCTCCCTCACGCGCCACCTAAGGCGGCGGTACTCCCTTCACCTCCACCTCCTCGGATTCTCCACCAAATCGCCACAATTTCAACAACAATCACACCAAACAATCAATCAAGCAAACCCTTACCTAGATAGGGCTTCAGAAACACCGGGAAATCGCCGGAAGCGCTTGAATCTTGGCGGCGAAATCGAGCAGCGGCGAGTAGCGAGGCGCGAATCGAGCTCCAATCTCGTCGTAGGAGGCACCGGGGGTAAGGTGTGGTGCAGACGTGCTAGCCTCGTGCACTGGCATCACCGGAGGAGCAGCTCAGACGGTGGAATAAATCGCAGGGCCTCGGGTTGTCACGCGAGAGCTCACGGCGGCTAGGGGACACGTGTCAAGCTCGTGGGTTACTGTGGTGGACCGTGCGAAGCCTTTGAGGCCGGCGGTGAGAGACACGGACGTCCGGTTGGTAAGATCGCCGACGATCAGTTTTTGAGAGAGAGAGTGTGGCTATGGGGGAGAGGAGAGAGACAGAGAGAGAATGAGGGTTTCCGAAATTGGAAACCCTAATTCCAACTTATTCCTTTTTATACCCTTTTCCAAAATCAGAAACTAACTTCCGTCATTAATAACTTTCACGTACGACGTCCGATTAGAATACGTCACGTGTCTAAAAAATCGTATCAACGAGCTCTACAAATTTCATGTAGGAAGTTTTCAAAAACGAATGACGGAGTAAAAGTCGACTCTCGCATCGCGAAAACATAACGTTTTTTCGATTTAAATTTCCGAAGGCGATTCCGTTTCGATTTGACATAGTCATGAAGTGAAAAAAATGCGGTTTATTAATTTTACAAACTTTATCAATTTCTAAGAATTCAAATAATTTGATTCCGAAAAATCGGGTCATTACACGTTAGGAATCTCAGAAAACTTCATTCATGGAAGTCGTAGAGTTCGACAATACGAATTCGTGGACACGCGGCACGGCTAAATCGGAGTTCGTATGAACAAATTACGAATCAAAATGTATTTGGACATTTTTGGAAAATAGTATAAATATGGGAATTACAGAGATAAAGGGCGAGAAAAATCAAAATTCGGATCGGTAATGTTCATGTTTACTGTTCACACTGAAAAAAATCCAGAAATTCTCCCTCTGAGCGGCCGACTTTGGGCCGCCGGATCTCCTCCGTCGGGTCACCATAGAGTGACATACTGATCATGTTTGAAAGGTTATTGCGTCCCTGTTGATTGTCTGGCCGCCGTTTGGGAGCGGTGAAGCCCGGAAGTTCCCAAAAAATGCATATTTCGCTGAACTTCAACTCGTCGGATCTCCCTCCTCCTGCAACCAATCGGTGAAATTCTTGTCCCATTTTGAAGGTCTCATTCCATTCTACAAACCCTCCAAAAGATTTAATTCAAATCGTTGTGTGCTAAGAGAATCTAAGAAAAAAAATCATAGGTTTTAAATTGAGGCTTTTCAGTTTTTGTTAAATTGAAGTGTTTACGCTCAGAATTAGACTTTTTGGTGAACTAGAAAGTTGTTAGGAATGACATTTAGATTGTGGTGGTGAAATTTGGTGGTCATTAGTGGTGGTCGAGAAACAGTGGCGCCGCATGAACAGTGTTCATCAACATTAACTATGGACATTGTTCATGAACAGTAATTGTGAACAGTGTTCAGTAAAATAGTAACCCGAACCATGTTTAGTAAACAGTAAAACATGAACATTGTTCATAGAACAATGTTTTATGAACATCGTTTAGCTGTACTGAAATCGTCACCAGATATTTTACGTATCGTTTTCTAAGCATTTTATCATTTTATTAGGTGACCGACGAAACGAGTGAGGGAATTGCTTTTAGTGTCGTGGAAGTTGCACCCAGGAAATAAGGTGAGTAAACCTCAAAATGATCATCATGATCAAAGTAGTGTTATAATTATTGAATTTAGTGTGATTTGTTAACATAGTCGTTGCATCATCATGTTTTGGTTTAAATTCGTGAACTTGATCGTCTACTATTCATGGGTAAGTGAAATACTAATTTAATAAATGATTTTGGAAAGCTTTTAGTGATTATGAACTATGGTGAATGTGAGTAAATCTCACTATGACGAGTCTACCCTTGGCGGTGACTCATAGTTACGTTTTTTGTTAAAAGCTCGAACTAGG
The DNA here is from genome assembly GCF_933775445.1 of Argentina anserina. Lineage (NCBI taxonomy): Eukaryota > Viridiplantae > Streptophyta > Magnoliopsida > Rosales > Rosaceae > Argentina > Argentina anserina. The sequence goes on along the minus strand of NC_065878.1, from coordinate 10,657,470 downwards.
ACATGTATATGATTTAGTAGGTTGTGTATGTATATAAAATAGTAAATACGATACATATATATGGGTTGTTATATTATATACTGTCACGTTCTTATTTTAAAATGAATTATACTATGGCAACTATATTTATTTTATTTGAGCAAGAGTCGTTTTGTTGTAGTACAATAACATGTGTGTAATGTTATTGTATGTGGTTTTAACATTGAGTCTTGTTTTTGGGTAACAGATGGGTTGCCTAGTCTCACATGAGTACGTTAGTTTTTAAATGTTATTTGACATATTTCCTTTGTATGCGATGTATGTTTATTATTGATTTACTCATACAGGCTGAAAAGATAACCGGGTTTGTGTTTACAGTCCCGGTGCACCAATTCGATGGTGTAGGGGATAGTTCTGCAGGTGGGGATTAGCAGATTCAGAGGGTTTACTCTGAAGATTTCTTTCTTCTGTTTGTGGTGAGGATTGAGTGAATTTGATATTTCCATTGGTTATAATATTGAGGTATAAACTGGTTATATATTATTCAAGTCGACTGAGTCATGGTGTGGACTTAGTTTCGATACACTGTTATGATAAGATGATTTCAATATATTTGAAATTGTTTTACAATTTTCATGGTTTCGAGTTCAAATTTTTATCATTCGAATTTCAGGGTTGTGACATCATCACTCTCATGGACATAGGATACCTTTGTATGATCGGATGATCCCATGCATGGCATCCAATGCAATATTCAAAGCCTCCGGCATACTTCCGGTAAGGTCCATCCAAATCACAGTCTATTTTTATCTAAAGTTAATGCCATGTTTAAATTTGTGGTTCCAATCATTGATCTTCAATCTTGTATATATTTCAAACTATTGGTCACTCTACATTTACCTCCCACCAGCTTCTGAGATAAGCTAGATAAACTCGTTGCCTCCTTTTCCTCTCTTGTAGATCCACATGCATAGTGGAAAATCATTAAGTAGAGGAAATCAGTAAGCAGTTGGTTCTACTTTATCTTAGGATGTTTTTTAATTTTTCTACTCCATCTTTTTTGTATGCTGCTGTAACAGCTGAATTATGTACGTAATTCTTAAGTTCCCTTGTTCTTACAATTCGATTCAAAAGAAAAAGTCATCTAGATCAAACCTTATTAGTATGTATTTTTTATTAGAAAAAAAACTTCATTTAAGTAAACCTACATACAACTAGTTCGGACCGTTGTGGATTTTTGTGGCATGTTTACTAACTTAGAATGAAATTAAGAATGTATGAATTGATTCCGGACGTAAAGAATTCCATTATTTACTAACACATTAAAGAATTGGATTTAATATGGGTCTCAGCTCCTCATGACAAGTCCCTTAACTTGATACCCAAGGGGAGAGGTGGGTATCATAATCAACCAATTGTTTTTTTACAAAAACTACCATAATATAATTGAGAATATTTTCAAATTGTCCAGCCTAAATTGAGAATATATATATATATATATATATATACACACACACACAAACACACATATAGTATTGTTCAAATCCAAAAATAAACACCCACATATATTCCACGGGATTTAAGGTCAATTCTTCTCTTTTTCTAACAATATTCTCCAAATTTTATTCTTTTATTTACATACCATATAATCGATAGGTGAAATCTAGTTACAATTAGATTTGCCTTATTGAGTGTTAAAGGAAACAAATTAGTATAGTGACATATGTATGTCGCTCTACTGGTAAAAATGGTGTAACACAATATCACTATTGGTAAGTAGAAGAAATAAGTGACTTCATATATATATGAGTATTTTAGTAATCAAATTAACTTTGATTTTGATTTTGATAGTAAGTAAAAACAACATCAATCATAATTAATATTGTTTATGTTCTAATTTTATGTTGTAAGTAAACAATTTATTGAAATTAAAATTTCTACATTTAAATCCATTCCGTCTCTAGAATTCTATTCCAGATAAATTCAATTCTAAATTAGTTTACACACCAAAGATTTCAATCAAGAAATCTAACCGAGACATCATGATTAAGAACAAGGGCCCAGAGATGACTCATATGAGACAACAACGAACATAGACTAAAGTAGTTGTAGCTAAACCTTATTAGCAATTTAGTATGTTGAATATAATTAATCAGCTACCAACTAAATTAGGCCTCATCATTTAACCTGCAGATCCGAAAAGCCTACAGAGGCCGGCAAGCCCGATGGGCTATTACCCGGCCCGGCCCGGCCCGTGAGAAATTCCGTCAAAACCCACTTTAGTGAGTAGATGGCCGGGCTAAGATTCGAGGTGTGAAACCCGGCCCAGCCCGCCAAAAGCCCACATACCCGGTCCGTAAAAGCCTATCAAATAATAAAATATTATACATACATATTTTATTAAGTTGCTTTATAAAACTATCGTATTATGAAGCAAGTATATGAATGAAACGTCTTGGGATCGATCGATACTAGCCAATATGATCGGTATATATATTTAGTGACCCTATAAAAATTTCATCAAATTCGAACCTCGTTTGACCGTCGGAATTTCCGGTAAACCGAAAACAATACTAATATGCCATACAGGAAGACTCATTACCAAAATTTGAACACCGAAAGCCCTTTGCATATCTGAAATCACCTAATTTTTGTCACCGATTGTGTGTGGCCATACAATGGACACTCATTTGGCAAATCCCCGGTCAATGGACATTTTAATATGTCAAAACGCCTCTTTTTTTTGTTCACCGTCGGTACGGACAGTCAAACAATGTCCAAAACGGAAGAAATTTTTACGGGTTCCCTAAATATATATACTGATCACATTTACTGGTGTTGATCGACCATATTTCGAACTAGAGTTATTGATCGCTGAAGTGTCCACTAATGTATCATAACCTTTATATTAGGTTTATAATAAAACTATCACATTATGAAGCGACTATATGAATGAAACTTCTCGAGATCGATCGACAACAGCCGATACGATCAGTATATATATTTAGTGACCCGTAAAAATTTCATCCAATTCGGACCTCATTTGACCGTCGGAATTTCTGGTAAACCGAAAACACCACTAATGTTCCCTAAGTGAGGACTAATTACAAAGATGCGAACGCCGAAAGCCGTTTGCATTTCTGAAATCATCTAATCTTTGTTGCTCATCATGCACGGTCGCACTGAGAAAACACATTTAGCAAAGCCCCGGTCAATGGGGTTTCAATATGTCAAAACGCATCTTTTTGGTTGACCGTTAGTACGAACGGTCAAACCATGTCCAAAACAGACGAAATTTTTACGAGGTCCCTAAATATATATACCGATCACATCTGCTAGTGTCGATCAATCCCGAGAAGTTTCCTTCATATAGTCGCTTCATAATGCGATAATTTTATTCTAAACCTAATATAAAGGTTATGATACATTAGTGGACACTTAAGCGATCACCAACTCCAGTAAACCGAAAACACCACTAATATGCCCTAAGGGAGGACCCATTACAAAGATGCGAACGCCAAAAGGCATTTGCATATTTGAAATCACATAATTTTTGTTATCTATTGTGTGCGGCCGCACTGAAGAAATTCATTTGGCAAAGCCCCGGTCAATGGGGTTTTAGTATGTCAAAACATCTATTTTTTAGTTGACCGTTGGTACGAACGGTCAAACCATGTCCAAAACGGACGAAATTTTTACGGGTTCCCTAAATATATATACTGATCACATCTGCTGGTGTCGATCGACCATATTTCAAACTGGAGTTGTCGATCGCTGAAGTGTCCACTAATATATCATAACCTTTATATTAGGTTTATAATAAAACTATCGCATTATGAAGCGACTATATGAAGGAAACTTCTCGGAATCGATCGACACCATCTGATGTGATCGGTATATATATTTAGTGACCATTTTAAAATTTCATCCAATTCGGACCTCGTTTAACCGTCAGAATTTTCGGTAAACCAAAAACAACACTAATATGCCATAAGGGGGGGACCCATTACGAAGATACGAATGCGGCAAACTGTTTGCATATTTCAAATCACCTAATTTTTGTCACCGATCGTGTGTGGTCGCAACGAAGAAACCTATTTGGCAATGCCCCGGTCAATGGGGTTTTATCAGGTGTTGCAGGAGTAAGGCTGACTTAGCATAATAGAGTTGCTAAGGCCTCACGAGTCGTATAACAAAAGAGTAAGCTCGTGACAGGTGGTATCAAAGATGAAGTTCGATCAATAGGCTAGCTCGACATAATGGCAAAGAACGGCAATCCTGCAGGTAATGTTTCCAACGACACGCAATAGAGGGGTTGCAAAGAACTTGTCAACCCTATGGTTCCAAAGAAGGACCGGCTCAAGGACGTGTTAGCTTCAATCGGCTCAAGACTAACTCAAGTGGAGGAGAGCGTGAGTGGCATGGGGGCCCAGGTGGAAGACTTGGAGGCGGAGGACGCCGCAATCCACACTGCGATCAAGGGCATGATGCTCAAGCTAGAGGAGTCCTTGCAGGGCGAGATGGACAAGATTCGCGAGGAGTTCATGGGGGAACTTACCCGGATTCGTGAAGTTCATGAAAGGGAGCACAATAGTATGCTTGCACGCATGGAGGAGATGCAGGTTGATTATGCATGCATACAGGAATTGCGGGCAGACCTTGCCCTATGCAAGCTTGCACTAGCCACGGGGGCTAGCACCAACAACACCGTAGATACCAAGAGGATCGAGGTGCCAAAGCCGAAGAGCTTCGGAGGGTTGCACAATGCTCGAGAAGTAGACAACTTCTTATGGAGGCTATATGGCCGTAGGCATCATGGAGGAGGATGCCAAGATAAAAACCGCGGCTGTATATCTCACCGACACCGCCATGCTATGGTGGAGGAGAATGCGAGAAGATGTTGAAAGAGGTACGTGCACCATCTCTACCTTTGATGACTTTGTTAAAGAGCTTACGAAGCAATTTTATCTCGAGAATGCCGAGGATGAGGCAAGAGCTCGCTTGCGAAGGCTCAAGCACACGGGGCCTATTCGTGATTATATTAGAGATTTCACTAACTTGGTGCTTGAGATCCCCGACTTGTCAGACAAGGATGCTCTCTTTAACTTCATGGATGGTCTCCAATCATGGGCCAAGACGAAGCTTAGGCGACGTGGAGTGTAAGACCTTGCCACTGCCATAGCCGTGGCCGAGGGCTTAGTTAATTTCTCAAGTTCAAGGGAGTCTAAGACCAAGGAGAAGAAGAGCAACTATACCAAAGGTTGGGGAGACAAAGGCCAACGCAAGGAGGAGCCCCGCCGTGAGAGTTATTCGGCAAGATTCAAGGATAAAGGGAAGCCAAGGGACACACAGAGCTCAGATAAGCCTAATGACAACAAGTGCTTCCTTTGCGATGGTTCACATTAGGCTAGGAATTTCCCACAAAGGAGAGCTCTAAGCGCACTCTTGGGAAGTCATCAAGGTGAGAGTGAAGCCGAGGGTGGCAATCAAGGTGAACACTTGGGGTCTATGCAGGTGCTCAATGCAATCCACTCTACACCCAAGGTCCAAGCCAAAGGTTTGCTTTTCACAAATATCAGCATAGGTGGAAAGCCAACAACGTCAATGCTTGACATGGGGGCAACCAAAAATTTCATTTCCATTGAGGCACGCAGGCTAGGACTAAAGGCGAGCAATGGAGGGGGCTCCATCAAGGCGGTTAACTCACCTGCCCACCCCATACAAGGAGTAGCTCGAGGAGTCAAGACAAGTGTGGGAGCCTAGACTTCTCGATAGTACAGATGGATGACTACAAGGTAGTCTTGGGGTTAGAGTTCCATGATCAAGTCAAGGCATTCCCGGTGCCATTTGCCAATAACTTATGCATCATGGGTAGTGAGAGGTCGTGTGTGGTGCCAACAACTCGAAGAGCACAGCAAGACATCAAGGTGTTGTCGGCATTGCAATTTAAGAAAGGCATCAAGAGGGAAGAAGAAAGCTACTTGGCCATCCTTAGTGTGTTCGATGACAAGGAGCCAAGGCCACAAGATGACATGCCCAAGGAGGTAGCTGCAGTTCTTGAGGAGTTCAAGGATGTATCACCCGCGGAGCTGCTCAAGAGACTATCCCCAAGGAGAGAGATCGACCATAGATCGAGTTAGAACTAGGGACCAAACCACCCGCCAAGGTGCATTCCATCCAAGAATGGGAGCTACCCACCAAGGTACATGAGTTAAGATCTTTTCTTGGGCTAGTAAATTACTACCGCCGCTTTATCAAAAGATACTCGGCAAGGGCTGCACCATTAACCGACATTCTCAAGAAAAACAAGGAATGAGAGTGGACATCGGAGTGGCAAGAAGCCTTTGAAGACTTGAAGAAGGCAATATGTGAGGAGCCCATGCTTAGCCTACCGGATCACTCCAAGACATATGAAGTGCACACCGATGCTTCCGACTTTACCATCGGTGGAGTTCTCATGCAAGAGGGGCATCCAATTGCCTATGTGTCACGGGCCGACTTTTGTAGAGCACAAGCGGACCGTGCGGCACTTGCTAATCGACAAACGAGTAGCAAGTAAGCCAAGTGAGTACCTTGCAAGGGACAATGGAAAGCACACGATATTAGTATAGTGTTAGCGGCAAGCAAGAACACAGTTTATATAGTTGTTGGGCAATCTCATGAACAATCGAATAGGCAACAAGAATGATCTCACGGGGCGTAGATAATTGAATAATTCCTCTCTTTATTGATGGTAAGACGTTAAGGGAGGCGCAAGTACATGTGCTTACCTATACTAGTTCCGTAGGCCAACCGTCGCCGCCTAGGAACCCCTCCCTATAATAGCATATTTTGCAAAACTAGACTTGGCAGTGGGAAACATGGAACCTTCCCACCATGAGCCAACTAAAAAAAGGAAATTACAGAAAATATAAATTACAATACTGCCACTAGCACGCAAGCAACCGGCCATAGGCATGACTCATGACCTTGGACAAGGTTGCTTGCGGCCTTACAAGTGCGGCCCCTAACATCCTCCCCCACTAAAGCTGTCGGCGCTCTCGACGACTGCCTTGGAGTTGAAGTCTTCAATCTTCTGCTTGAACTTCTTCAGTGTCTCCACATTCTCCCAGCTTACTTCTTCATCTCCAAACCCCTTCCACTTCACCAAGTACTGCTGGCGTGGTCGCTCTTGAACTGCTTGGTTTCGCCCCTGACTCTTGAATGTGCTAACAACTCTTTCAGCTAAAATCTCCTCGACCTCCTTTAGCTTGCTTGATCTGATCTCCACAGGCTCTCTAGCAGGCTTGTTGCGGGCTTGGTCTTCCTTGTCGAGATGGTGCGGCTTGAGGTTGCTGACATGGAACACTGGGTGAACTTTCATCCACGGTGGTATGGCGATCTTGTATGAACACTTACCTACTTTTGAGATGACCGGAAGTGGGCCTTCATATTTCCTGAACAATCGTTTATCTTTGGAACGAAGGAATCTGAGCTGTTCAGGTAGAAGCTTGACAAGCACCATGTCCCCTTCCTGGAAGGCTCTAGGTTGCCGCCCTTGATCTGCCCATTTCTTCATCCTCCCCGCTGCCTTCTCTAAGTAAGCTTGAGCAATCTCAGCGTTGGCCTTCCACTCTTTGGTGAAGTTGAAAGCACGGGGATTGTTGCCCCTGTACACCTCCTGCACGGTGTGCGGTAGGAGTGGTTGTTGGCCGTTAACTATCTCGAAGGCACTCTTGTTGGTGGCTGAACTCTTCTTCGAGTTGAAACAAAATTGTGCTACATCTAGCAACTCCACCCAGTTCTTCTGGTTTGCTTGAACAAAGTGCCTCAGGTACTCTTCCAGCATTGAGTTGAAGCGTTCAGTTTGTCCATCTGTCTGGGGGTGATAACTGGAAGAGATGTTGAGTTCTGACCCCAGCAGCTTGAACAGCTCCGTCCAGAATGACCCTGTAAATCTGGTATCCCTGTCACTGACAACGTTTTGCGGTACTCCCCAATACTTCACCACATGTTTGAAGAAGAGGGCCGCGGTGTCTTCGGCCGAGCAATGCTTTACGGTTGGCACAAAAGTTGCATACTTTGAGAACCTGTCAACCACTACAAGGATACCGGATAACTCTCCAACCTTGGGTAAGTTGGTGATGAAATCTAAAGAGACACTTTCCCATGGTCGGCTAGGTACTGATAGTGGTTCTAGCAACCCTGGAGTCTTTTGCCGCTCCACTTTGTCTTGTTGGCAAGTCAAGCAAGTCTTGGTGTACTCCATCACATCATCCCGCATTTGAGGCCAATAGTAACCCTGCTTGAGGAGGGCATGGGTTCTTTGCCATCCTGGGTGACCTGCCCACAAGGTGTCGTGACACTCCCTCATGAGCATCCTTCGCAGCCCATCGGCCCGGGGAACATACACTCTTCCCCCCTTTGTCATCAACAAGTCATTTTCTAACCAGAATCTGCGGCTTTTCCCTTCCTTCACTAGCTTGACAAGGGCTTGAGCTACTGGATCCTTCTCTAGATTCTCCTTGATCCTTGCCTTAATATTTGTAGCTACTACACTGCCAGACATAGTAGCCAAGACACGAAGGGCCGCCAGGTCGGCTTTACGACTTAAGGCATCTGCAACTTGATTGGTGCGACCTGCCTTGTACTCAAACTCAAAATCGAACTCCGCAAGGAACTCTTGCCATCGAGCTTGTTTTGGAGTTAACTTTGGGTGTGTCAGGAAGTATCTCACTGCAGAGTTGTCAGTCTTGACTAGGAACTTCGACCCCAACAGGTAGTGTCGCCAAGTCCTCAAGCAGTGAATCACGGCTAACATCTCTTTCTCATGGGCAGTATATCTTCTTTCTGGGGGCGAGAGCTTGTGGCTCTCATAGGCTACCGGGTGTCCTTGTTGCAGTAAGACACCTCCTAGAGCAAAATCGGATGCATCAGTTTGCACTTCAAATGGCTTGCTCAAGTCTGGTAAGGCAAGGACAGGGTCCTCCATAACTGCCTGCTTCAACTTTAAGAAGGCTTCCTCACAGCCTTCATTCCAACTCCACACCACTCCTTTCTTCAAAAGCTCTGTTAAGGGAGTCGTCTTCTCCGAATAATTTTCAATGAACCGCCGATAGTAATTGGCTAGTCCAAGAAAGGAGCGCAGTTCTTTGACGTTTTTGGGGCTCTGCCACTCCTCAATAGCTCTTACTTTTCCCATGTCCATCCTGATTCTTCCCCTTTCTATGACATGTCCCAAGAATTTGATGGAACTTTGTGCGAATGCGCACTTTTCTCGCTTGACATATAATTTGTTCTCCCGCAATCGTTGAAACACCAGCTTCAAATGTTCCACGTGCTCTTCTAACGTGGGACTATAGATCACAATATCATCCAGATACACCACCACAAATTTGTCTAATAAGTCGCTAAGGACTTGGTTCATCAATGTGCAGAAAGTAGCAGGGGCGTTAGTCAACCCGAACGGCATCACTAGGAATTCAAAGGCACCATATCGAGTGACACATGCAGTCTTGTACTCATCTCCCTCTGCGATGCGGACTTGATGGTACCCCGAGCGAAGGTCAAGCTTTGTGAAATATTGGGCACCACTGAGTTGGTCGAACAAGTCTTGTATCAATGGAATAGGGTACTTGTTCCTCACGGTAACCTTGTTGAGAGCTCGGTAGTCCACACACAACCTCAAAGTCCCATCTTGTTTTTTCTGAAATAGCACCGGCGCACCAAATGGAGACTTGGAGGGCTGGATGAACCCTGCCTCTAGTAGCTCCCCAAGTTGTTTCCTCAACTCTACTAGTTCTGGAGGGGCCATTCGATAGGGTGCCCTCGCAGGAGGTTTGGCCCCAGGGAGCAACTCGATCTCGTGATCAACATTCCTCCTTGGTGGCAATTCCTTGGGAAGTTCTGATGGCATCGTGTCTTTGTAAGTTTCCAACACTCCCATAATCTCCCTTGGAATCGTCTCCTCCTCAACTTTGTCTTTGATCAAGGGGACAACGACATATGTTGGCTATTGGCGCTTCACACCCTTCTTGAATTGAATGGCCAACAAGAGGCGAGGTCCACTCGGTGGCCTAAGCTTTGCCGGCACTACACAAGGCCTTTCCCCCATAACCAACAAGTTTTGAGCATTGGGTATGGGAATGGCTCTGTTCTCCAACATGAATTCCATCCCCAAGATTACATCAAAGTCATCTATCTGCACGACAACCAAATCCGTCTTTCCTTCCCAATTGCTCAACTTCAGTTGCACGCCTTTAGATACCCCAATTGTGGGTGAGGGTGAGGAATTAACTGCTTTCAGGTGACCCGTATCTTTTTCGATTTTTAACCCCAACCTTCGTGCCTCTACTTCTGACACAAAGTTGTGGGTGGCACCAGTATCGACCATCACGCTCTTGGCTCCCTTCCCATTCAAGCTACCTTCAACAAACATTAAGCCTTTTAGCAATGGCTTCTTTGACATGAGGGTCTGTTTCTCTACCGCATTAAGGAATTTTAATGCCCCCATGTGGCTAGGTTCTTCCACTTCCTCTTGGTGTTCCTCATTTTCTTTGGCCGAGATTTGGGCTTGTAACGCTGACAAAGCAGTCTTGTGAGGGCACTCATTCACCCTATGAGGTCCCTTGCATAGAAAGCACGATATGGGTCTTGGGGTGAAGCCTGTATAACTGAACGGGCGTGGAGTAAACACCCCAGTGGAGGCTGCTGGTTTGGAGGAGGCAGTGTCCCTGACACCAATAACCCTTCTATCCCCCCCTCCAAAATTTGAGGACCTTGACTCTCCTCCCCCACTTCTACTCGGACCCGGTCTGGCATTTCTATTGATATTCACATTCGAAAAGGATGAGGTTTTCCTCGCAGAGTTCTCTTCGAATGTGTAATCAGTCAACCTTTCTGCCGCTGCTTGGGCCGAGGCTAAATCTTGGACCCTTTGTCTTTGGAGCTCAGTTCTAGCCCATGGCTTCAATCCTTCAAGGAAGTAGAATAGCCGATCTTTCTCTGACATGTCGGGGAGGTCGAGCATGATCATAGAGAATTTGCTCACAAACTCTCTGATGTTGTTGGTGTGTTTCAACTCCCTCAATTGCCTTCTTGCAATATAATCGACATTCTCAGGAAGGAATTGGGTTTTGAGTTCCTTCTTGAGATCCTCCCACGTCTCAATGCAGCAAACATTTCTTTGAATATCATTGTATTTAGTCCTCCACCATAACTTGGCATCTCCTGACAAGTACATAGTCGCCATGTTTACCTTCGCTCCTTCCGAATCAGGCTTTACTGCCCGAAAGTATTGTTCCATATCAAACAGAAAGTTCTCAAGCTCCCTGGCATCCCGTGCCCCTCCGTAAGCTTGAGGTTCCGGTATTTTGACCTTCCTGTAGTCCGTCACAGGTTGGTTTGACATCGCTCGAACAACAAGATTGAGCTTGGTGTTCATCTCCAACAGCTCGGTTTTGAACGCATCAATGGTGGCTCGGACATCCTCGGCGAGGGTGTCCATAGTCACATGTAATGTGTCAAGGGCATCACTCATGGCCCCCAACTGCTCTAACGAGGCACCTCCTCTATCTTCATCATCATGTCCTCCCCCCTCGGGAGCTCTTGTTTTTTCTAGGGCCGCAACTCGGTCCTTCAGCTTTTCCAGTTCCTTCTTAGGCCCTGCTCCTCCCCTGGGAGCTTCTGCCTTCTCTAGGGCCACCACTCGGTCCCTTAACTCCTCCAGATCCTCCACTCGTGTCGCCAACTTCTCTAGATCGACACGATCCAACAAGGAGGTAATATCAATCAATCTATCAGGGACCCCCGCAAGTTCACCGAGTTGTTGATCATAGAAATCGAACCGTTGCGCGTTCGTCATGTTTCCCACCATCGTATGAGTCTTAAGCACAGCCGGCAAGCCGGCTCTGATACCAGCTGTCACGGGCCGACTTTTGTAGAGCACAAGCGGACCGTGCGGCACTTGCTAATCGACGAACGAGTAGCAAGTAAGCCAAGTGAGTACCTTGCAAGGGACAATGGAAAGCACACGATATTAGTATAGTGTTAGAGGCAAGCAAGAACACAGTTTATATAGTTGTTGGGCAATCTCATGAACAATCGAATAGGCAACAAGAATGATCTCACGGGGCGCAGATAATTGAATAATTCCTCTCTTTATTGATGGTAAGACGTTAAGGGAGGCGCAAGTACATGTGCTTACCTATACTAGTTCCGTAGGCCAACCGTCGCCGCCTAGGAACCCCTCCCTATAATAGCATATTTTGCAAAACTAGACTTGGCAGGGGGAAACATGGAACCTTCCCACCATGAGCCAACTAAAAAAATGAAATTACAGAAAATATAAATTACAATACTGCCACTAGCACGCAAGCAACCGGCCATAGGCATGACTCATGACCTTGGACAAGGTTGCTTGCGGCCTTACAAGTGCGGCCCCTAACACTATGAAAGTCAGAAGCTTAATGATACGAAGCGGCACACCGTGCAAGAGAAGGAAATGAGTGTCATCATCCATTGCCTTCGACACTCATTGCCTTCGAGTATGGCGACATTACTTGCTTAGGACAAAGTTCGTGATCATGACCGACAACATAGCAACAAGCTACTTCCAAACCCAAAAGAAGCTAAGTCCAAAGCAAGCAAGGTGGCAAGACTTCTTGGCAGAGTTTGACTATACCATCGAGTACAAGCCTGAGAAGGCGAACGTGGTAGCCGATGCCTTAAGTCGCAAGGCGGAGTTTGCAAGCATTTCTCAATTCACTAGCCCATTGCTAAGCAAGATCAAGGAGGGACTAAGGGTAGACCCTCAAGCACAGAGCCTCATTACCTTAGTAAAGGAAGGCAAAACCCGGAGGTTTTGGCTAGACGACGACCTTCTCTACACGAGAGGCCGCCACATCTATGTACCGAAGTGGGGCAGCTTATGAAGGGAGCTAACCAAGGAATGCCATGATTCCAAATGGCCGGCCACCCAGGTATTAAACGCACACTTGCTTTGTTAAAGTCCATGTATTATTGGCCTAGGATGCGGGACGGGGTCGAAGAATATGTGTCGACGTGTCTAGTTTGCCAAGAAGAGAAGGTAGTCCAGCAGTAGTCGGGGGGCTTGCTTGACCCCTTGCCCATTCCCGAGAGACCATGGGAGAGTGTCTCTATGGACTTTATCAATTGTCTGCCGAAGTCCGAGGAGTTTGGGAGCATCATCGTTGTGGTGGACAGATTTAGCAAGTATGCAACCTTCATGGCTGCATCAGCCGACTACACAGTAGAGGTGATAGCAAGGCTATTCCTACACAATGTAGTCAAACTTTGGGGAGTTCCAAGAAACATTGTCAGCAATAGAGACCCGCGCTTCACGGGAAGATTTTGGACGGAGCTGTTCAATATGCTAGGGACGGACTTGAACGTTTCAACAAGTTTCCATCCACAAAGTGACGGTCAAATGGAGTGCGCCAATGCACTCTTGGAGCTATATTTGCGACACTACGTGAGTGCCAACCAAAAGATTGGGCCAAGCTTCTAGATGTGGCGCAGTTTTCTTACAACCTGTAGCAAAGCGAGGCCACCAACAAAAGTCATTTTAAAATCGTGTTGGGACAACAACCTACAACACCTATATCCCTTGTCACTCGCTATGAATGGAATAGCTCAACCACGTTCAAGTTCGCCAAGTCATGGCATGAGCAAATAGAGTTAGCTCGAGCGGCGTTGCACAAGGCTGCCAAGAGGATGAAGAAGTGGGCGAACAAGAAGAGGAGGCATGTTGAGTTCAAGGAAGGCGACCTTGTACTTGTGAAACTCTTGCCGCAACAGTTCAAGGCCTTTAGGAAGGTTCACAAGGGCTTGATCCGCAGGTATGAAGGGTCGTTTGAGGTAATCAAACGCGTAGGCAAAGTTTCATACAAGTTCAACCTCCCGCCCAAGTTAAAGATACATCTGGTCTTCCATGTGAGTATGTTAAAGCCCTACAACGAGGATGAGGAAGACCCATCAAGGGGAATATCGCATCGGGCACATACATCGGTTGTCACCAACTCTGATAAGGAAGTAGATAAAGTACTTGTAGATCGGGTCATTCGACGTCAAGGCGTGCCAAGTTATAAAGAGTACCTCATCAAGTGGAGAGGTATGCCCAATACGAAAGTAAATTGGGAGTCTGAGGATACGCTTGGGCAGTTCAAGGACAAAATCCAGCAATACAATGAAGCACGATGAGGGCATCGCGGGGTTTGGTGGGGGAGAATGTCACATCCCACCAAACTTGGTCATTTTTACCTTGAGCATTTTTGAAGCAAGCATGGCTCAAGGAAGGTTATGAAAGACACTTGAGCATTCTAGGCGGATTCGGAAAATGGTGGAACTCTTTAGAACTCTTTGGAAGTTCATAGAAGGCTCTAGAAGACGTTGGAAGTCCCCGGAAGAATGGGAAAGCCTTGGGACATCTCCGGATTTCTCTAGAACTATGGAGATGCTAAGGGAACAAGACCACTCCGAAAGTCTCTAGAATACTCAAGGTAGCTCTTAGCTTTGTGTAGACTTGTATAGATTTCTCTACAGTCATCTACACTTGTACATAGTCCTAGAATTCTCTAGAACTGTTGAGGTAAGATGGGGAGGCTTATAAATAGCAAGGCGCCCCTCACATTTGAGCCATCAAGTAAGTTGTCTTCAAGCATACTTATAAACACTCTTGTAAGCTTTCTTTGTTCAATATAAGTTCTCTTTAGAGATATTCTCTTTGTTTTTTAATTGTTCTAGCCAGGTGTTGCAGGAGTAAGGCTGACTTAGCATAAAGGAGTTGCTAAGACCGAATAGCATAGAAAATGAGTAAGCTCGTGACACTAAGCTACCTAGATAGCTTTTATATACCTTTTTCTTTCTTTATTCCAATTATTGGATGGCCGACATTAAGAAGAACCTTAGATAATAAATTTTGTTGAGTCACACAGTCCAAGGTGAACAACTCGATCATGCTTATGTTTACATGGTTGTGAGTCTATGAGTTCAATGCATAGTGCTCCAAATATATGTGCGTACTCAACTTCCTAATTGCATATGCTGATGGAGATATCAAAATGTTTCATATGGGAAAGACTGAGTGGGAATTTGCAAAGTTCGTCACCCTTGAAGCTTTCAAAAATTCTTGTAACGGATATCTTGTTGATACCTGCTGCGAGTTTGGGACAGAGCCACAGAGGTTTTTGTTCATAGTCACAATAGCGAATGGGAATCCCTTGACATGATTAAGGAACGAAAACGGATTGTATGCACCACGGAGTACATGTACCATCAAATCTCAATCGTACATTTGTACACCATCAAATCTCAACCGTACGTTTGTACATGTCAACAAACGTCTCATTAAAGTTTTTGACTTACGCAAGTAAAGAAGAAACAGCCGCGATAGTCATTTTCTTCAGTTCTTTGCTCCTCCGCCGACTTTGTGGTAGCTACCATGAGTACCATCGATCGATCTCCATCGGCGACATTCATATGATCTTGGTGTGTCCATCGATCAACTGTTGGAGAGGGCTGGGGTGGGGGGGGAGAGGCCGAATGTTAGATATGTTAAACAGCGACAAGCATGGCCCGTGGACCAACTATACCGATATTGTCTCAACTTAGCCACCTCACAGGTGTTGGGTTTTAATCACAAAAGGCCTCGGTACAATTGGTTATTATCCACCCACTTATAAGCTTTATTTTCTTTGTCACTTCTTAGATGTTGGATCTTTCCTCTCTAACACGCCCCCTCACGTGCAACCTAATTTTTTTAGGTTGACACGTCACAGATTAACATCCCACATACTGGGACGAAAGAAACTAAGGTCCAGTAACCAACGACACTTAGTGGTCATCCAATTGGAAACCCTCCGATGACATGACAAAGTGGCACCCAACTCGAGCCCACGAAAGATTGGAGGCGCGACTGGAGAGGGACCCGCTCTGATACCATGTTAAACAGCGACAAGCGTGGCCCGTGGACCAACTGTACCGATATTGTCCCAACTTAGCCACCTCACAGGTGTTGGGTTTTAATCACAAAAGGCATCGGTACAATTGGTTATTATCCACCCACTTATAAGCTTTATTTTTTTTGTACACCAGCGACCGCGATTCACGTGGCAACATCAACTTCCCTATATAGACAACATCAATTGCTTCATATTCTTATCTTTGAATTGAAATTCAAATTTGGTTCTTGGATTAAATTGTTTCAAATTTGGTTCGAATCTGAATATGGTGTGATTGATGTTGAGAAACCTCATGTCGATTTTATTTTGTGTTGGGTTTGTGAATTTGGTTATGGGTTTTCATCTATCATGCATTAGCTGTGATTTTCTAGAAAAATTGGCAGAATTGAGAAGGGGATTGATGAAGAACACAGAGGGAGGACTGCATGAGAGAAAGAGACGTCGTGTGGTTGCTCAATTAATTGTTTTTCAAACGGCGCGTGCGACGCACTGTTAATATGTGAAAGTGTTGGTATTCTAGCAGTGCGCGGAATAGGCTCCCTTAAGGAACCAAGTAATGGTACTGTTCGTTATGAGATAGAAATTTCTCAACAAAAAATGAAACTTCTTATTACTCGAATGTGTTCACAGTTGGTGAGCGAAATTGGTATGCACATCTTCCATCTTTTCTACTTTTGTTTTGCTTGCATTCTTGTGCATGTAAATGTTCTTGATCTGATATATTATGAGTTTCTTTCGTTTATTACTCGGAATAGGAAAATAAAGGTTTATCCAAATGGGGACCCTGATGATGATGAGTCTTTGGGAAAAGCCATATCGCTGTACTTAACTATGGATGACAGGATGAGCGGAAATTCTGCTATAAACCTGTTTTTTCATACACCAGGTTTGAAAATGCTGACATCATCGTGATGTGGCAATATCTCAGCCATTCGATTTCATCTACGGTTATGCTTTATAATCTTAATCTTTTAGTGCAATGCAGAGGATCTGCAACCCACCCCTCTTCATCATCGAGCAACTCACCACCGGCCTTCATTTCTTTCGAATCCGACTTCACCAAAAAGTTCGACATCCTCAATTGTCTACCTAAAGCGCCTAGATTGTCCGGGAGCTATACTTGAATGAGGTGATTATACTTCTTTATATTGATTGATATCTGATCTGATACAAGGCTAGCTATTTATAGGAATTGATTTGAACATTAGCACTATCACTAATGATGAATCCTAGCTGTTCTAGCACCATGAGTAACATGTTTGTTGCTTTACACAACTCACACACAGCTCACTTATGCTAACACTCCCCCTCAAGTTGGCGCATACACATCAACCATGCCCAACTTGCAAAGTGAGTCATAAAAAACATTCTTGGACACGCCTTTGGTGAGTATATCTGCAAGTTGCTCTTCTGTAGGAACGAACGGAAAGCAAATGATCTTAGCGTCTAGCTTCTCTTTTATAAAGTGACGATCAACCTCTACATGTTTTGTACGATCAAGCTACACAGGATTCTGTGAAATATTAATAGCTGCCTTGTTGTCACAGTACAGTTGTATAGCACACATAGGTTTAACACCCAAATCTTGTAGCAAATTCATAATCCACAACAACTCGCACACTCCCTGAGCCATACCTCTGTATTCTGCTTCAGCACTGGATCGAGCTACCACATTTTGTTTCTTACTCCTCCACGTAACAAGGTTACCTCCAACAAAGGTAAAATACCCTGATGTGGACCTTCGATCTGTAATATTTCCAGCCCAGTCTGCATCTGTGAAGCCACAAACATCAAAGATATTGTTGTGATTAGAAAACATTACTCCTCTCCCCGGAGCTGACTTCAAGTACCTCAAGATTCTTACAACAGCATCCATGTGGTCCTCACTGGGATTATGCATGAACTGACTCACTACACTTACTGCATACGCAACATCTGGTCTGGTGTGTGATAGATAAATCAGGCGCCCGACTAGCCTCTGATAACGAGGTTTGTCAGTAGGGACTTGATCTGGATACTCTGCTAACCGATGGTTCTGCTCAATAGGAGTATCAATGGGAGTGCAGTCCAACATACCTGTCTCTGTTAGTAGATCAAGGATGTACTTCCTTTGACACAGATAGATATCATTGCTTCCTCGGGCTACTTCAATGCCTAAGAAGTACTTGAGTGTACCTAGGTCCTTCATCTCAAACTCTGTGGCAAGCTGTTTCTGTAATCTATCCACCTCAACAGTATCATTCACAGTAACTACCATATCATCAACATATATAATTAGGGCTGTTACCTTCCTTTGTTGATGTTTGAGAAATAACGTGTGGTCTGAATTACTTTGTCTGTAGCCAAGTTTCCTCATGAATTGTGAGAATCTTCCAAACCAAGCATGAGGTGACTGTTTAAGACCATACAAAGACTTTCTCAATCTGCATACAGAGTTGCTTGGGAAAGCGGCCACATATCCAGGCGGAAGATCCATGTATACTTCCTCTGTTAGTTCTCCATGAAGGAATGCATTCTTGACATCAAACTGCCTAAGTGGTCAGTTCAAGTTAGCAGCGACAGAGAGCAATACCCGGATAGTGTTCATGTTTGCAACAGGTGCAAATGTCTCATCATAGTCTATGCCATATGTCTGGGTGAACCCCTTTGCTACTAGACGTGCTTTATACCGGCTTACTGACCCATCTGGATTATGTTTCACTGTAAACACCCAACGACATCCTACAGTCTTCTTGCCATATGGTGAAGGTACAATCTCCCAAGTATTGTTCTTTTGTAATGCTTCCATCTCTTCCTCCATTGCTTTCCTCCATTTTGGATCTCCCAATGCATCCTGCACTTTGTTAGGTACTGATACAGTAGATATTTGATTCACAAATGACTCATATGACTTAGATAATCTTTTGGTAGATATAAAATTGGCCACTGGATACTTGGCTTTAGTCTGAAGGGTAGGTTCATATTTTTTTGTTGGTTGTCCCCGAGTAGACCTATTTGGCAAAACATATTGTCTGCTATTAGACCTAATAGAATGACTAACCTCAGATGAGTGATCTTTTGTACCAGGAGAGCATTGGTCAGGGGTATAAACAGTGGTAGGGGAGACATGAGGGGCAGTTGTGTTGTCAGCTTCTGGTGTCTCGATCTCTTGAGTGACAACCTCCGGTGGTGCCTGTGTAGCTGACACATTAGTAATTTCAACAGAACTTGTTACCATATCGACTGGCTCACTTGTCTCCACCTCTCCATGATACAGCTCTTCAAAATATGAATTCTCCCCCTGAAGAGCAGTATCAGAAGAGGAAAAATAACTCATATCTTCAAAAAAGGTAACATCCATAGTGACATAGTACTTCCGAGTAGGGGGATGATAGCACCGGTACCCTTTCTGATGTCCTCCGTACCCAACAAACACACATTTAACTGCCCGGGCATCCAACTTAGAACGCTGATGTGGTGGAAGATGAACAAAAGCAACACAACCGAAAACACGGGCAGGAAGATTATGAAAAGAGGGTAAGGAGACATGAGATGCAAGCACCTCATATGGAACTTTCCCTTGAAGGACACGAGATGGAAGACGATTAATAACATGGGCGGAAGTAAGGACAGCATCACCCCAAAGGTATTTAGGCATGTGGGCACTAAAGAGAATGCATCGAGCCATATCAAGTAAATGACGATTTTTTCTTTTAGAAACCCCATTTTGTTCAGGTGTGTAAGGGCAGGTTGTTTGATGAACAATCCCGTGTGTGTTAAAGTACTCCTGAAAGACATGATTCACATATTCCCCCCCCCCCATTATCAGAATGAAGAACTCGAATGGTGGCATTGTATTGTGTTTGGACAGAGGTATTAAAGGCACGAAAAGCTGAAAAGACTTCATCTTTATTTTTAAGAAGAACAATCCATGAAAGACGTGTGCAATCATCAATAAATGACACAAAGTATCGCATTCATGATATAGTAGATTCTTTAGAGGGTCCCCAAACATCAGAATGGATTAATTCAAAAGGAAGAAAATTTTTAGGAGAAGTACTAGGAGAATAAGTAGATCGATGACTCTTGCCTAGAACACATGTCTCACAACATAAAGAAGACTTGTCCACACTAATAAACAAAGTAGGCATGGATTTTTTCATAACGCTAAAAGATGAATGCCCTAAGCGACGATGCCATAACCAAACTTCACTTAGCTTGTCAGAAGTGGAGAGTAAAGCGGTCCGAGGCTGTCCCCCTGGTTTGTCCCCTGCATATGTCAGATCCAGATGAAACAACCGGCCCCTCAGATACCCCCGACCAATTACCCGTCCGGTGAGAAGATCCTGAAATATCACATACATAGGAAAAAAGGTCACAGAGCACTGAGCGTCAGCGTTCATTTGGGGAACAGATATCAAATGATGAGATAAAGCAGGTACATAGAGTACATTGTGAAGCTCTATGGTGGGAGTAATACGAACAGACCCTGTCCCTAACACGGGAAATGCCTCACCATTAGAATTAGTCACATATGGTACGGGTGGAGGTGACAATACGGTAAAATAAGATTTTTCATAACTCATATGATCAGATGCACCAGAATCAATAATCCATGTATCAAGACTAACAGAGTGAGAAATATTGAAAGCCATACCAATTTGACCACGGCCAACGATGGAGGCTATAGGTGTTCCTCCAGCAGTATGATGATCATGCCCAACCACACCATAGATATCCGGTTTCGGAACTAATTCAAGGGCTGCTTTAGCTCGGTGAAGATAATTAGGCCTTTTAGGCCTAAGGTGTGGATATAATTTCCAGCAGGTTGCACGAGCATGGTTAGTATCATGGCAATAAGAACAAGGAGGACGAGGCTGATTCCCGAAGCCTGGTGGTGGTCCACGTTGGTGAAGGGGAGCAGAAGGTGCTTGTGGAAGAGGTGGTGCCGGAGATCAAGCACGAACAGTGAGACTAGAAACGACAGCCGGTGCCTGAAGAATACTCTCCTGCTGAGACTCATCCTTTCGGATATAGTTGAAAGCGATGAGTAGACTAGGTGGTTCGGTCATTCGGAGTAATTCGCCTTTCGCACTGGTATGCTTTGCATCAAGACCCTTTAGGAAATGGTGAACTCGTTCAAGCTCCTTCTCCTTTTGGTACCAAATAATATCCTCTTGATTTTTTATCAAGCAAGGACGTTTCACATCAATCTCAGCCCAAATATTCTTTAGTTTGGTGAAATAGTGCGCCACGGGTTGCCCATCCTGATGTACTGTCAAAGCTGTGTACATTAACTCATGAACCTGTATGAAATCAGAATCATTAGTATATAAGCCGGCTAGTGTCTCCCATATTTCCTGCGCAGTGTTACATGCCTCCACCAAATCAACGATCTCATCATTCATAGCTTTCCACATGACAGACATAACAAGACCATCATCGTCGTCCCATTTATTGTAGGCAACAACATCTTCAGGACTAGGAGCCTTAGTGACGCCGGTGACATGTCCCATTTTATGCATGCCTCGAAGGTGAGCAGTCATAAGTCGTTTCCATTTACGAAAATTGGTTCCGTTGAGTTTGGCGCCTCCAAATGAACCACTGTCAGAACCTTTGACAGATACTTCAAAGGTCGGAATATCAGGAAGCTGTGAACCCTCCGCTTCGTGTCTAGAACCCATTGAAAAGGAAACAATGTAAAATTCACGGATTAGACCGCAAGAAAAGATACAAGAAATGGAGAACAATCTGTCGCCGGTGCACTTGTACTGTCGGTGAGCATACACTGGCCGGTGCACTTGTACTGTCGGATCCGGTTCAAATCTGTCCGGGTCGGGTCGAGTTGACGGGTCTGATCCGGGTTAGATATTTTCGGGTCGGGTCGAGTTGACGGGTCGGATCCGGGTCAACTCTGTATGGGTCGGGTCGGAATTTGTATGGGCCGGGTCGGATTAAGATTTGATCCGGATGGTTTTTTGGGGTTGAAAATCCCCAAAGCTCCGAAGAAGAACAAAGAACCCGAAAAATTTGTGGAAAAAAAGGGGGGCGGCCCGGCCGAATGACGACTGCGGGGGCAGTAGCATTGGTGGAACGGCGACGTCGGGGGCTGCAGCGGC
This sequence comes from Argentina anserina, assembly GCF_933775445.1. Classification (NCBI taxonomy): domain Eukaryota; kingdom Viridiplantae; phylum Streptophyta; class Magnoliopsida; order Rosales; family Rosaceae; genus Argentina; species Argentina anserina. Next base: position 10,635,434 of record NC_065878.1, on the reverse strand, counting down.
GCCGACCTCGGGTTGACTGCGGATCTAGGAGTGACGGAGTGCGGGGGGCAGCGACTTCCTGTGGTGACGACTCCGGGCTCCGGGGAGGGCAGTGACTAACGAGGAGGGCAGCGACGGGCAGCGACGAATGAGGAGCAGCGGAAAGACAGGCGGCCACGGCGAGAGATGCTGGAATGCGGCGGTGGCGATGAGGAGCAGCGGCGAGACAGTGGGCAACGAAAGGTGAAGGGAGGCAGCAGCTATGGAGGCGAGCACCGGAGGCGATGTCGAGAGGCGAGCACCGGAGGTATGCAGCGGCTGGAAGAGCACCGGAGGACTGGAAGAGCACCGGAGCGTCGTAGCCGGCCAGAAAAAAAAAACTGCGAAAAAAAAAGAGCACGAAGGCTCTGATACCAACTTGAATGAGGTGATTATACTGCTTTATATTGATTGATATCTGATCTGATACAAGGCTAGCTATTTATAGGAATTGATTTGAACATTAGCACTATCACTAATGATGAATCCTAGCTGTTCTAGCACCATGAGTAACATGTTTGTTGCTTTACACAACTCACACACAGCTCACTTATGCTAACAGCTATGACACGCGCCCCTCGCCCTAACGCTCCCTTAGGGAGTTAGGGTTTGTCCAATTCAATTCCAAAGCCGCCGCAGATACCCGATGGTGGCCACCGTTGCCAAACATAGACCTCGCCACCGACATTCCCATCTTTCCTAGCAAGCTGGCTCTACCAATTAATCAAAACAGTCCAAAGGAAACCCTCATTACGATTAGTTCTTGTCTAACCAAAACCTACATTGACCCAGTCATTTGTAGACCCAATTTGCTTCGATTCTTCCACACCGATAGTACCCAAAGCTGGTATATTTTCCCTTAACTTCCCAATCGATGGTTGCCTGATTGTACCTCCAACGGAAGCTTTGCGGCGATTACGCTGAACTCACAGAATCATCTACCAGTTGGGGACTGGTCGCATGCGAGTAAGCAAGGCTTGGTTCACGGAACTCTAGACTACCCACTTCATGTTTGGGTTTTTTTTTTATCCAATCCAGGTATGTCTCTGTCTCTTCTCTAGTTTTTTGTTTGATTGGTGTTCGACTTTACTTTTTATTGGAGTTTATTTGATGTTTGCTTGGAGTTGGGATTCTGAGCATTTTATTACCACTAGAAGATTTGGATATGATCACCCTACTTCTGGAAATCTGTATCATGTTGGCATTTGGCCTAAATTCTCTATAAATTGTTCGACCAATTTATCGTATGATGCCATTCTTCTGTCATGGTTCCTTAACTATGATGAAAGAGTTCGTGGTACTCCTTTTAGTTTTAAAGAGTACTTTTTAACTCAAACTGGTGAAATTGAGCTTGTGTGCCTTCACTTCACTTAGATGATCTCTCGTTTTGAAGAAGTGAATATTAATTATTTCAATTGTTCTCTTGCAAACATGATGTGTATTTTATGTATGACAATGTCTATAGAAAAGTTAAATGTTATAAATGTGAAAGCTTAACAGCTTGAGAGAAAAAGAAGTTTTGATATATTGATTCTGTTAAAAGTTACAGAGGAGCAGTAGTACAATAGCTTTTATAGCTAGCAGCTGATCACACAACAACCAACACATAGAGCTGCTGACCTTATCTATGACTAACAGAATTAACAGAACTAAGACAGAATTAAGGCTAATTAATACATGGTTAACACCCTCCCTCAGCTTGATGTGGGGAACCAATCATCAAGTTGCTGCAAAGATATGTGTGTTGAGGAGAACACAAGCCTTTGGTGAAGACATCTGCAATTTGTTCATGAGAAGATATAAATTGAAGCTTGATTGAACCTGCCTTAACCTGTTCTCTTGTGAAATGCACATCAACTTCTACATGCTTGAGCTTAGAATGCTGTACATGATTTGTAGCAAGGGCAAGAGCAGAAATATTGTCACAATGCAACACTGGGATATGTTCAAGCTTTATGTGCAGATCCTTGAGAAGATTAGTAAGCCACATAAGTTCAGCAGATGTATCTGCCATACTCCTATACTCTGCCTCAGTAGAAGAACGAGAGACAGCATTGTGCTTTTTGCTGCACCAAGAAATAGGAGAGCCATTGAGAAAAATCACAAAGCTTGTAGTAGATTTTCTTTCATTTGGATCACCTGCCCAATCTGCATCACAATATGCTTGTAGAGAGGCAGAAATAGAACATTTTCCTGTATTTGATTGTACTGAATTCTTTCTAAATAGAATACCATGAGATATAGTCCCTTTAATATATCTGATAACCCTTTTAGCAGCAAGAAGATGATCAGAAGTTGGGGAATGAAGAAACTGACATATAGAATTCACACTATAAGCTATATCTGGTCTGGTGAAAGTAAGATACTGTAAGAAACCAACCAAACTCTTGAAATGAGCTGTATCAAGAGAATCTAGCAAATCACCAGAATCTCTAAACAATTTTACTCCAGACTGACAAGGAGTTAAATGAGAATGGCATTGATCCATTCCAGCTTTGTGGACTAGCTCTCTAGCACATCTGTGTTGAGAAACAAAAATTCCATCTGGAAGATATTTAACTTCAAGACCAAGAAAGAAATTTAAATCTCCCAAATCTTTCATGTCAAACTCAGTCTGCAAAGCTTCTTTGACCTCAGCTATCATGTCTTCACTATCTCCAGTAATTATAATGTCATCAACATATAAAAGCAGATACACTCGTGCAGAACCTGACTGCTTAACAAATAATGAGGGATCAGCATAGGAAAATTTAAAACCAATAGAAGGCAGAAACTGAGTAAACCTGTCATTTCAGGCTCTAGGAGCTTGTTTCAAGCCATACAAAGATTTATTAAGCTTGCACACATAAGTTGAATTGGTAGTTGGATCTTCAAAACCCTGAGGCTGAGCCATATAAACTTCTTCATGAAGAATACCATGTAAAAATGCATTTTTAACATCCATTTGATGAAGTTTCCAACCAGAATTTGAAGCCAAGCCAAGAATGAGTCTCACTGTGGAATGTCTCACTATTGGAGAGAAAGTTTCTTCATAATCAACCCCATATTCTTGACTGAAACCTCTAGCCACTAATCGTGCTTTATGCCTAGCAACAGAACCATCAGCATTTCTTTTAATCTTGAAAATCCACTTGCATGAAACTAAGTTTTTATCTGGAGGCAAAGGAGTGAGAATCCAAGTATTTTGATTCATCAAAGCATCATACTCTTCTTGCATAGCTGCTTTCCACCGAGGAATTTTAATAGCTGATTTCCAATTGGATGGTTCAAAATCTGCAGGGTCTAAGCTTGGTTCTGTCAAAATAGACAAGAAACTTTTTTAGGAAAAATTTCCCGTTTGCCCCTGGTTAGCATGATGTGATCATTGACTGTTGCATTTGTTAAACTATCAACTGGATGTAGAATATTGGAGTCTGAAACATTACTAATAGTACCAGAATTAGCTGCTGCAGAATTATGAACTATTAAGTCAACTCCAATTCCAGGCTCTATATTAACCGCAATATCTCCATTATTTTGCTCAAACTGTATAGAGGTATGGACTTGAGGACTAAAAGCAAGATTTTCAGAATTATGAGCATTAGCAGAAGAAGCAATATCACCAATGCTATGTAATTCAACATTTGTAGGCAGAGACATAGATAACTGCAAATGATAAGGATGAGGAGTACCTGACTGTGGTGTTTGATTGTTCACTGCGGTGGAGAGGACTGATGTTGGGCAATGTACAAAAGACTGGTGTTGAGTAACAAATGGTTGGGCCTCTTGTTGCTCTTTATGCCTCTTCATATTTGTTTCAATCAATTTTTGAATCACTGAATATGGAAAAGAATCTTCATTAAAGAATACATGTCTTGAAATGATGTACTTCTTACTGTCCATGTGATAGCATATATAACCCTTATATCCTGAAGCAAATCCCAGAAAAATGCATTTCACTGCCTTAGGTTGAAGTTTGTTGTGTTTAACAGGAGAAATCAAAGGGTAGCATGCACAACCAAACACTCTGAGTATATCCAAGGCAGGAGGCTTGTTGTAGAGAGCAATAAATGGTGACTTCATCTTAAGTACTGGAGTTGGCATTCGGTTTATAAGGAATGTTGCTAAGGCACAAGCATGATACCAGAAGGATGGAGGTAATGAAGCTGTCTGAAGCATAGTAACTGTTGTCTCTCGAATATGCCTATTCTTCCTTTCTGAGATACCATTCTGTTGTGGGGTATAAGGACATGAAATCTGCTGCAGAATTCCGTTTTTACTTAGAAAATCCTTCGATGCATTACTTGTGTATTCCCCACCTCCATCAGACCGTAGAGTCTTTATAGAACAGGAGAACTGAGTTTTAACAAAGGCATGAAATGCTTGGAAAAATGGAAGAACCTCATTTTTATTTTTCATGGGAAAAATCCAAGTGTATCTAGAACAGTCATCTATAAAAAGATCAAAGTATTTGAATCCATCAAGAGACAAATATGGAGAGGGACCCCAAACATCACTGTGAACAAGTTCAAATGGATTAATAGACCTTGTCTCAAACTTCGGAAAAGGAAGTTTGTGAAATTTTCCTAACACACAAGCCTCACATATGGCTGAAGTATTATCAGAAACATTACTAATATTGTTCATTTTCAACATGTAATTAACTACTTCATTTGCAGGATGGCCTAATCTCTTGTGCCAAAGAGATTGCTGAACAGACTTTCCAACAAAAGCTGAAGAAAGTGGAGACTTGAACTGCTTTTCTTGAATTTTCTGAACCTTATTCCTCTGCTGAATCAATGGTGATGAAGAATTGGATGATGAAGTTAGTGAATGAAGTCTGGCAACTGGAAGATTGAATGGAATGGGGTATACACCATTGTTACTCAGTCCTTTGTACATAATTATGCCCAACACCTTGTCCTGAATCACACACATGAACTCATCAAACCAAACACAACAGTTATTTTGTTTGCATAGCTGATATATAGACAATAGGTGTGCAGCAATTTCAGGTATAAGAAGAACATTTTCCAGTTTCATATCCCCAAGAGAAGCATTACCAGTATGAGTTATATTTAAAAAATTACCATTACCAACTTGCACAGAATCACCATCAGTGTATGGAGCCACATTGTTGAGCAATTGAATTTCAGAAGTCATATGGTTGGTTGCACCAGAATCGGCTAACCAGAATTGTTGAGATGCAGGAACAGCTGCTGCAAGCATAGCAGAGATGTTGTCACTTGGAGATTGTTGTTGCTGTTGATTTGGAAAACCAATAATCCAGTAACACCTATCTGCAGTATGATTAGTTCTTCCACAGTACTGACACTCCACTTGTGTGCTTGAAGAAGCACCTGCATTGTTGGTAATGTTCTTGCAAGTCTTAGCAGTGTGACCAACAGTGCCACAAAACTGACATACAACATGTCCACTTCCTCCATTACCATTACCTCTGCCTGCTCCAAAATTACCAAAATTACCATTTCCTCCATTACCATATACACGATTACCATTACCTCTGCCTCCTCCAAAATTACCATTTCCCTGAAAAGTACCATTTCCTCCATTACCATATCCACCATTACCATTACCTCTGCCTCCACCAAAGTTACCTCTTCCTCCTCCAAAGTTACCTCTCCCACCATTGTTCATCTGACCTCTGCCTCTTCCAGCGTAGAAACTCATCATTTGATCAAGAACAATAAATGGATTAATGCCATATCCATAGCTCATTGTAGGGTGAGACATGTAAGTGGGGGTATTCGAGCTAGAGGAAGCACTTTGTGGGGTATGAGGAGATTGTTGAAGTTGTAATGGGGAGAAACCAGGTGGGACAGCTGTAGTAGTTGGACTGCTTTGTTGAGGAGAGAAAGTTGGAGTAGATGGTATTGGAGATTGAGCAATCATTGCAGTCAAAGGAGATGACAGAAGTGGAGACATTTCTCCTAGAACATCCATTTCAGCAGCCTTAAGCAAAGACTTAAGTTGAGCCATGTCATAGGTTTCTTTAGACCTAATCACAGTCTTTATAGCAGCATACTCATTTGGTAAACCAGCTAGAACCAACACCACAATGTCATCATCATCAACAATAACTCATACTGTCTCCAAGGCAACTCTAGCATCCTTAATTCTATCAAGAAAGGTTTCAATTGAATCATTTCCTTTCTTAATACTCATCATATTAGCCTTAAGCTGAATGACATTCTGCCTATTAGAGGCTGCAAATTTGTTCTTCAGATTAGACCACATTTCTGCAACTGAACGTGATCCAACAACACATCTCACTGCCTTAGGTCCTAGGGTTTGGCCTATCATATTAACAAGATTCTGATCTTGTGCTTTCCAAGCATCATAATCCGGATTGATGATTAGAGTGTCATCAGGACCACGAATGAACTGTTCAGGACATGGAATGGATCCATCCATAAATCCATATAGATGTAAGCTTTTTAGAAATGATTCAAGTCTAAAGAGCCATGAAGGATAGTTCGTTTCATCAAGGCAAAATGTTAGGAAGGAACACGGGAGTGTGTGAAGTATTCATGATTGAAGCTGAGACTACGCTAGGGTTTTAGATATGGAAAGGTTTCGAAGAAAGAGCAACGAAATAAAGGATTCGATGGAAGAGTAACGAAATCGAAGCTAGGGATTATGATTATCACACACTACAACACTAACATAGATGCAAATTACTGATCATTAAGCAAGAAGCAACAGGCAAGTCTCAATCAACTTATGAAATTGAATCAAGTATTTCAAGAACAGATCAATTATGCAACAAGATCTTCAAATTTAGAGAGATCTACAGTGCGATTTAGCAGAAAAGGAAGAAGCTAGGGTTTGAGAAGATGAACATATCTGAGTATTATGACAAATTGAACTAAGTCGAGTGATGAGATATGGAAACCAAAGCTTCGCTGAGCTTGTGAAGTGTGATCGTAGCCGTCGCCGAAAAATCTCACCGGATCACAGCCTGGGCTCTTGATACCATGAAAGCTTAACAGCTTGAGAGAAAAAGAAGTTTTGATATATTGATTCTGTTAAAAGTTACAGAGGAGCAGTAGTACAATAGCTTTTATAGCTGGCAGCTGATCACACAACAACCAACACGTGGAGCTGCTGACCCTATCTATGACTAACAGAATTAACAGAACTAAGACAGAATTAAGGCTAATCAATACATGGTTAACAAAATGTTGCTATTGGAACTATTTTGGAGGATGGCAGCACCTCTGTAACAAAAATGAACCCCATCCCATGAAAATCTGAAGCTGGAATTGTAGAGGTAGTGTTTGGTCAGGGTGTAAGGCACAATCCTCTTTTTATGCGTCATCTATTGACCCTGATGTATTCTGTTTTCAGGATACCAGAACTACTACTATGTTAAATAGAATGAATCATTTTCCTTATGATGATGCCTTTTTTATGCATGCGGTAGGACAATCTAGCGGAATTGCCTTATTTTGGAAAACTAGAATGGTAAAAGTGGATGTCATTGTCCCTCATGACAGGTTCATACATTGTGAAATAACTGATTTGACTACAAATGACTTTCTTTTTGCAACTTTTGTTTATGCTTATGCTCAGAAACATAAACAAGCAAATTTGTGGGAGGACATCATTAACCTCAAACCCACACATAATGAAAAATGGCTCCTAATTGGAGACTTTAATACTATTACCTCTCTAGATGAGAAGCTAGGAGGTAGTCAAGTTATTACAACTTACATGAGAAATTTTATTGACATGATGAATAGAGCGAATTTATTTTCCATTAATGCTGTTGGTGTGCCTTATACTTGGAAAAATTATCAAGATGATGATGATACTATTTTTGAACGACTAGATAGAGCTTTGGCTAATGCAGCTCTCTTAAACGACTTCCCTGACCTAGGATTTTAAGAAGAGATTTAGTGCTACTACATCTCTAAATAACTCTGTAACAAATGAGTTTGCTGCTATAATTGAACCTTGTATTTCTGCGCAGGATAATACTATGCTTCTAAAACCTGTTGAAGACCTGGAAATTTGGGAAGCAGTGAAAAGTATTGGTGGGCTTAAGGCCCCTGGACCGGATGGTTTACATGCATCCTTCTTCCATGATTGCTGGGAGGAAGTTAATGACACTGTGATCCCTATGATCAAGGATATTTTTCAAGGTAACAAACCCATAAATCTTTTAAATTACACAAACATTGCCGTAATTCTGAAAGTGGAGAATCTGTAAAAGGTTTCTGAATTTAGAACAATTAGTCTTTGCAATGTTTCTTACAAAATCATTACAAAATCATTATTAGGAGACTACGACCTTTATTGGGAAAATGTATCTCCAAGAACCAAGGAGCTTTTGCTCCGGGAAGGTCCATTCAAAATAACATCCTAATATTCCATGTATTAAAGTTGTCGTGGGTACTAGGCACAATTAAACTAGAATTACAAGAATCATTTGAAGTTATGGACAATTATTGCATTGAGTAATACTACAGAATTACTGTCATATGTATAATTGTTTGTGAAGCAAATTGGCTGAGGTTAGGATTTGAATATATTTTTACTGTCTTATTTCTACTTAATACTTTTTGCATAGATTCTAAGGCTAGGAGGAGCTGCTGCGGAGGCATCAGCACCGACCCAACTTGTTGGGACAAATTCCCTCAATACCCCCAGCAAACCACATTACATGAGGACTACTCTGTAGTGGGGAAGAGAGCCTGGTATCCGGACATTCACGCCCCAGCTAGTCTAGGAGTTTCCTCTTTTGCTCACCATAGTTCAAAGATAGACGGGAAGACGTCATCATTAGAGCTCCATGAAGCATCCATAATATTCAGAGATTGCATAGGGTTGATTAACGTAGATCTTAACAAAATAGCACACGTACAAAATGTAGTGCAAGTTAGAAGGATATTAGGTTGTCCTAGACCTGCTGCAAACCACTTAAAGGCTGTTTGCTGCTTTTGTTTGCTTAGGTGGAATCACTGCAGATTCATTTCTGATTTCTCTTGTACAAGCTCAAAATACTTGTGTCGGTATATATAAAATCAGAACAAAGACTTGCAGCAAACTGGACAAATGCCCCAACAATGTTCCCTCACAGCCCCTGTCTCCGTGATTGCCAAGTAAACTACATTTTTGCATGTAGAAAATAATACAACAGTACAAAATAACACTAGGAATTTCTACAAAATAATACAATAGTACTCTAGTGTATAAAAGTCTAAAGTTAGTCTTTATTAACAAAATACAAACAATTTTTGCATAATCTTATTAAAACACTACAAAATGCTACGAGATTCTACGAAACACTACGAAATATGACGAATTTTTTTTATAAAATAATATGATAGTACCAATAAAGAACCTAATCTAAGTGATAAAGTGAATGAAAGTCTAAACTTAGTTTTAGTTTATAAAATAGAACAATTTTTGCGTAATCTTACGAAACACTACAAATGCTACGAAATATTAAGAATTTCTACAAAATGGCCAGAAATACTACGAAATATTACAAATTTCTACAAAATAAAATGAATCAAACTTCTCGCGTTCAATCGACACCTACCGATGTCATCGGAATATATATTTAGGTACCATGTTGAAATTTCATTCAATTCGGACCCCATATGACCGTTAGAATTTCATGTAAACCGAAAACGCCCCTAATATGCCCTAAGAGATGACCTATGTCCTAGAAGCAAACCCTCAAAGCGCTTTGCATGTATCAAACTACCTAATTTAAGTCACCGATCGAGCGCGGTCGAATAGTAGACACATATTTGGCAAAGCCACGGTCAAAAGGGGTTTGAATATGTGAAAAACACTTATTTTTCCGTTGACTGGAAGTACGGACGGTCAAACAAACTCCAAATTTGATGAAATTTTTACGGGGTCCATAGATAAATATACTGATTACATCGGCTGGTGTCGATCGTCCGTATTCCAGAATAGGGTTGTCGATCGCCAAAATGTCTATTAAGGTATCATAACTTTATATTAGGTTTAAAAGAAACTATCGCATTATGAATCGATATGATTCAAATTTATCGCGTTCAATCGACACCAGTCGATGTCATCAGTATATATATTTAGTTACCATGTTGAAATTTCATCCCATTCAGACCCCGTATAACTATTGGAATTTCTTGTAAACTGAAAACGCATCTAATATGCCTTAAGGGAGGACCCGTGTCCTGGAAGCGAACCCTGAAGCGCTTTACATATATCAAACCACCTAATTTACATCATCGATCGAGCGTAGTCGAATCGCGGAAATCCATTTGGCAAAGCCACTGTCAAAGGGGTTTGAATATGTGAAAAGCGCCTATTTGTCCGTTGACCGGAAGTACGGATGGTGAAACGAGGTCCGAATTGGATGAAATTTTACGGGGCCCCTAGATAAATATACTGATCACATCGGCTGGTCGCGATCGTCCGTATTCCGAACCAGAGTTGTCGATCACCGAAATATCTACTAACGTTTTCTGTCAATTGTCATATTTAGAACTTGATACGGTGAAATGCTATGAAACACTGCGAAGTACTATGAAAACTACAAAATAATACGATAATATCACTAAAGATTAGGATTCAAGTCAGAAAGTGGATAAAAGTTTAACGTTAGTCTTAATTTACAAAATACAACAACTTTTGCGTAACCTTACGAAACACTACGAAATACTACAAAATGTTACGATACACTACGAAATATCAATTTTTTTTACATATATGATAGTAGCCACAAAAACTAATGTAAGTGAGAAATTGTATAAAAGTCCAAATTTAGTCTTAGTTAACAAAATACAACATTTTTGCGTAACCTTACGAAACACTACAAAATGCTATGAAACATTACCAAACACTACGAAATATCACAAAACACTACAAAACGTTACGTTATACTATGAAATATCACAAAATTCTAAGAAATATTACGAATTTCTACAAAATAATGTGATAGTACCCATAAAAACTAATCTAAGTGAGAAAGTGTATAAAAGTCTAAAGTTAGTCTTAGTTAACAGAATTCAACTATTTTTACGTAACCTTACGAAATACTACGAAATGCTACGATAAACTACGAAATATCAAAAAAAAATTAAAAATTATAATTTTCTACAAGTTAATGTGATAGTACGCATAAAAAACTAAGTGAGAAATTGTATAAAAGTCCAAAGTTAGTCTTAGTTAAGAACACACAACCATTTTTGCGTAACCTTACAAAATATTACGCAAAATCACGAAATCCTACAAAATGCTATGAACTGTTATGATACACTAGTAACATCACAAAATTCGACGAAATATTATGAATTTCTACAAAATATTGTGATAACACCCACAAAAACTAATCTTAGTGAGAAATAATATAAAATTCCAAAGTTAGTCTAAGATAACAAAATTCAATTATTTTTGCGTAAGCTTACGAAACGCTACATAATTCCAAGAAATGCTACGAAATGTTACTATACACTAATAAATATCAAAATAATTTACAAAATATTAAAACTTTCTACAAGATAATGTGATAGTACCCCGTAAAAAACTAATCTAAGTGAGAAATTGTATAAAAGTCCAAAGTTAGTCTTAGTTAACAAAATACAACCATTTTTGTGTAACCTTGCGAAACACTACAAACGGCTACGAAACACTACGAAGTATCACAAAATACTACGAAATGTTACGATACACTACGAACATTACAAAGTTCGACGAAATATTACGAATGTTTACAAAATATTGTGATAGGACCCATACAAACTATTCTAAGTAAGAAATTGTATAAAAGTCCAAAGTTAGTTTTAGTTAACAAAATACAACCATTGTTGCGTAATCTTACAAAACATTACAAAACGTTACAAAGTATTACAAAACACTACGAAATATCAAAAACATTTACGAAATATTTTGAATTTCTACTGAATAATGTGATAGTACCCACAAAAACTAATCTAAGTGAGAAATTATATAAAAGTCTAAAGTTATTCTTAGTTAACAAAATATAACCATTTTTACGTAACCTTATGAAACACTACAAATGCTATGAAACATTACAAAACACTAGGAAATATCACAAACTACTACGAAATGTTACGATACACTACGAACATCACAAAGTTCGACGAAATATTACGAATGTATACAAAATATTGTAATAGGACCCATAAAAAGTATTCTAAGTGAGAAATTGTATAAAAGTCCAAAGTTAGTTTTATTTAACAAAATACAACCATTGTTGCGTAATCTTACGAAATATTACAAAACGTTACAAAGTATTACGAAACACTACGATACACTACGAAATATCAAAAACATTTACGAAATATTTTGAATTTCTACTGAATAATGTGATAGTACCCACAAAAACTAATCTAAGTGAGAAATTATATAAAAGTCTAAAGTTAGTCTTAGTTAACAAAATATAACCATTTTTACGTAACCTTATTAAACACTACAAATGCTATGAAAGATTACGAAACACTACGAAATATCACAAAATACTACGAAATGTTATGAAATGTTACGAAACACTACGAATATTACGAAATGTTACGAATAAGTAAGAAATACTACGAATTTTCATAAAATAATATGATGATACCCATAAAGAACCTAATCTATGTGAGAAAGTGTATAAAAGTCCAAAGTTAGTCTTACTTTACAAAATTCCTCAATTTGTTAGTAACTTTACGAAACACTACAAAATGCTATGAAATTTTACGAAACACTACGAATATTACAAAATTCTATGAAATGTTACGAAACAGTAAGAAGTATTACGAATTTCTACAAAATAATATGATGATACGCACAAAGAACCTAATCTAAGTGAGAAAGTGTATAAGAGTCCAAAATTAGTCTTACTGTATGAACCAGCTGTATGAAGGCAACTTCTGAACATCAATCGGACCGTACAATGTTTTGCGTACATATATTTAGACATCTTGTAAAAACATTGTTCAATTTGGACTTCGTTTGACCATCCGATCAATGTAAGAACTGAAAATACCACTTATACGCCCTATGAGTGGACCCATCTCCAGGATGCGAAGGCTGAACCTCGTTTACATCTAGTAGATCACGTAATTATGGAGAATCACCTTGTGTGGTTTGATCTCAGAGCCCTATTTAGGACTGCACCGGTTAATGTAGTTTTCTAATAGATAAACACATTTATTTAGGTTGATTAGAAGATTGGATTGTCAAAAACTATCCAAATTTAACAAAATTCTTATAAGGTGCCTAAAAATATGTACTGATCACATCTAACTGTTCGATTGATAATACCATGAATTTAGGTTGTCCATCACCAAATTTTCCACTAATGTGTCATTACATTTATATCATGTTGTATATCAAGGTGTCACATTATGAACTTGCTATATGAAGATAACTTCTTAATATCAATCGGACCGTAGGATTATTTATGTACATATATTTAGACATCATGTAAAATTTCATTCAATTTGGACCTCGTTTGTCCATTCAATCATCATTAGAACCGAAAATACCACTATACGCTCCATGGTTAGACCTATCTTCGGGACACAAAAGTTGAACCTCATTTACATCTCCCATACCACATAATTATGGAGAATTACCTTGTGCATTCTGATCTCGAAGCCTTATTTAGGATTGCACCGGTCAATGCAATTTTCTAATAGATAGACACATTTAACGTTACGAAACACTACGAAATGCTACAAAACACTACAAAGTATTATGAAATTCTATAAAATAATACGATAATACCCATAAATAATCTAATTTAAGTGAGAAAGTGTATACAAGTCTAAAGTTAGTCTTACTTTACAAAATACCTCAATTTGTTAATAACTTTAGGAAACACTACAAAATGCTATGAAATTTTATAAAACAATACGAATATTACGAAATTCTACAAAATGTTAAGAAATAGTGAGAAATATTACGAATTTCTACAAAATAATATTATGATACCTATAAAGAACCTAATCTAAGTGAGAAAGTGGATAAAAGTCTAAAGTTAGTCTTAGTTTACAAAATACAACAATTTTTACGTAACCTTACGAAACACTACAAACTACTAAGAAATGTTACGAAACACTACGAAACATTCAAAATTCTACAAAATGCTACGAAATATTACGAAACACTACAAAATATTACGAATTTCTACAAAATAATATAATAGTACCCATATTGAATCTAATATACGTGATAAAGTGTATAAATGTATACATGTCGTTTGATTACACATCACACGACACATAAGAGTCGTCTGACTATACATTAGACGACAGATAAAAAGTCGTTTGAATGTAGATCAGACGATAGATAAGTGTCGTAAGAAAGATCATCTTATATAGTAGTATGAGATGCACTATCATATCTTATATAGATATACTATTGGGGAGGGGGTAACGTTATGAAATACTATGCTGTATTTTATTTTTGATGTTTTGTATAGGGATGATTGTAATCGCCAAGGTGTAAGTCTTATGTCCCCCTCAAGGTTTCACTTAGATGATAATAATCACAATGGGCTAGAGACTCGGTCATTGTAGACTGAGTTTCAAAAAAATTCTAAAAATAAAAAATAAACAAAATTTTACAAAATAATACGAAAGTACCCTTAAAGAACCAATTCTAAGTGAGAAAATGTATCAAAGTCTAAAATTAGTCTTACTTTACAAAATACCTAAATTTTTTAGTAGCCTTACAAAACCCTACAAAATGCTACGAAATGTTACGAAACACTAAAATATTACGAAATTCCACGAAATGCTACATAATATTACGAAACACTACAAATTTCAACATAATAATACAATAGTACCATATAATTAAGATTTGTCTTTTCCTCTCTCACTAGGACTGAGAGACAATACTGCACATATGGTTCTTCAAGAGGAATACCAGAGGAGATCATTTTTGCAACAGTACTATTGTTATCCATCTCACCATATCGAATGGCAACTGGACATACAAACAATGATGGAACCAATCAAATAACTAGATGTGCTGATAATAGATACTAAACCAATTAAAAGAAACAGAATAATATTGGAAGTCAATCTGACATTCTAACCCCAAGCAAATAAAAAATAAATTAGAGAAGTTTTTTTTACCTCTTAATGTTGGACGTGTAGTTCTAAATACATCATTAGTCTCTTTTAAAACTTTAATAAGTAACTCGATGAAGTACTTCTTTGGCACCCCTCCATGGTATAGAAGTGCAATTAAATTTCTTGACAAGTATGTTGTCTTAGTAACTTTACTGCAAGATAAAAAGTTTAAGGTGAAATTTATACCTTAATAGATAATATAAGCTGGTATTGTTCGTCTTTTATCTGAACTTCTCATCCACAATTAACATTCTCGAGACAACAGAATTCTCGTTATACAATATTAGTCTCATCTCTATTAAATTGAGTGTGTGTGTGTGAGACAACTTACAAGTCCATCACTCTAATACGTACACTAGAACATTAGTGATTGTTGTTGGACTCCCTCCTTAATTATCATTATTGTCATTATGATTAAATAATTATCGTCAACTCTACATGATAGCTAAAACATCCATTAGTTTTAAGAAAATACAACCATTTTTTCGCAACCTTACAAAATCTTACGAAATAGCACGAAACCCTACGAAATGTTACGAAATGTTACGATACACTAGTAACATCACAAAATTCGACAAAATATTACGAATTTGTACAAAATATTGTGATAGCACCCACAAAAACTAATCTCAGTGAGAAATAATATAAAAGTCCAAAGTTAGTCTAAGATAACAAAATTCAATTATTTTTGTGTAACCTTACGAACGCTACATAATTTTTCAAAATTTTACAAAATACTACGAAATTTTACTATACACTAAGAAATATCAAAAACATTTATCAAAATATTACAAATTTCTACAAGATAATGTGATATTACCCACAAAAAAACTAATATATGTGTGAAATTGTATAAAAGTCCAAAGTTCGTCTTAGTTAACAAAATACAACAATTTTTGTGTAACCTTGCGAAACACTACACAATGGTACGAACCTGTACGAAACACTACGAAATATCACAAAATACTACGAAATGTTACGATACATGTTTGCCGGCCACCACCAGAAAAGGTCTGACCATGTTTGCGGTACTGTAGTGGCACCCTACTCGTCTGGATCCAACACAATGGCAAGCACCAAGATCCACCCCCGATCAAATCAGCCAAGACCTCACCACCGTCGTCGCTATTCCTTCTCAGATCTCCACCCAAACCCCACACCACCTTCCGACAAAACCCCTGCTCATCGCCTCACCAGCGTCACCATCAAGATTCACCACTGCAACTGAAAATAGAGTAGATCTCTAGCTACACCAGAACTGCCACCCTCAACACCACCACCAGACCCTATGCTAGGCCCTCATGGACCCGCTACAACCCCCGTCCCGACGACGACATCAAGGGACACGCCGCCGGACGAGCATGAAATCTCAAAAGAAAACCCTAAGATCTCCTGTTTTTGCGAGCTTAGCTAATATTTAGAATAACAATTTAACTATATGCCGCTCTTAATCACTCCGAAAAATTTCTTACATATTATTTCAAGAGTTAGTAGTTGCAATTATATATTTATATTAGTATATGTGCTCAATATAGTGAACTTGTTGATAAACTAGACAAATTTAAAAATGAAAATGCATACCCCAAAGTATGTTCGGAGATACCAGCTTCCATCACCCATTGCACTCAAGTACTCGGCCAATTATTTATCACCTACGATTCAACAAACTAATCAGTCCAATTCAGACGGTTCATACAATCGACACATGCTTAATAGAGAACTAGAGATTAACTATGAATAGAGCAATGTCAATCAAGAGAAGAAAAAAAAATTACATTATCCTCAATAAGTCGACCGGGCCCGAAGCATGAAAGATACGCATGAGATACAGTAATATCTCCTGCCCTTGCCAATGGCATTCTATAAACCATTTAAGTCGGTAAAAAAACTAAACACCTGTTTCAGGATGAAATAATTGTGTATTATTGAATGATATGAGGGCCTATATATAGGCATTACAAAACCACAATCCCGTAAGATTCGGAGTTTTAATCTATTACGGAGACACTAATCTATCTCCTAACAGGAAACCTATTAGGCTAAGACACACACAAGGGTAGAATAATAATTCTCCCGGAACACTCCCCCTTGCATGGTGCACACATCGTTGCCTCGGTAAAAACCTTGTCAAGAAAAATAAAAACCTCTTGGCTAAAAACAAAAGCTTGATCGAAGGGAAAAAGAGCACAATGCACCGTCTATATTTGATAGCATCATGTGAGGTAGACTCCCCTGAAGTCTACGAAACATCTCCCCCTGATTAGTGCCGTAATCATGGAGTACAAAGAACAACGTACACAACGTTCATTACATGCTTCTCAAATGTAGTCTTGGGCTAATGATTAATCATTAATCTAGCCACACATCCTTAGATCATTCATGCAATACTTAGCCAAACTGAGATCTTAGGAACAAGATTGCATAACAACTTAAAACATGGGTTTACAATGAAAATCAGATTCTCGGGTACAATGCCATTCACTCACTTAAACGGCCATAACTTCTTCGTCAAAATAGGTATCAGCGAACCGTAAAATTTTCTGGAAAGTAGACACTCGTGGATTTCCAGTGACATAAGGCTCACAACCTAATCCTATCGGAGCAGTTCACAATGCTCTGTCGAAGTTGACTGACTTGCAAATTTTCAGATAGAACTGTCCTATTTTGATTAAACGGCCATAAATAAATCCATATGATAGCTATGAATGAATGGTTGGTGTCCCTTGAAAATAGACACATAGACCTTTCCAACGGTACCAATTGCACCATATTTCATCGAGCGAGCTGTCTTGTAGGTCTCGTTGAAGTTGACCTACGAAACTGGACAGATTGTGATTTGTCACATTCAATGTGTCTTTCACAAAAAGAATGGGGGAATGGACCAATGAAGGACTGATTTTGGTCCGAAGCGGACCGCACGCATCCTCTACGCTACCAGTGTCGAATGCTACACCAAGGCGTACATTGATGTTGCTGGAGCTGCTAGCGGCGTTGGTGTGGATAGGATTTGTGTTGGTTCACCAAGTGTAGAACTAAACCCATGTGAAAGGAGCAATGCAAGTCCAACGACAATGCATAGGCGCAAAGTTAATCACGTCATAATGAAAGCAATAGTGTCCCAACAACACTTACATATATGAATGTATAGCTCATTGGATCTCTTCATCATCTATACTTAGACGGAATAGAGAATCAAGAATTAGCTTTCATATGAACACATATAGGTATGAGTTCTTGCAATCGATTGTACTACGTTCTCTTGAACGTCACAATCTGATTACATAAGCTCTCCGTGGTTTGGAGGCATTTAAAGTCCCTCAGGCACTCTTATATGTGCGTCAAGATCCCTTACAGATATTCTATGACCATTATCATATGCTGCAAATCAGTTTTCATGGACACTACTACTGATCAAGTAGCGGAAAGCAATTATGTCCATAACGAGAGAATATAACTCATCGTAGTCAATACTAGGATAATGAGACAATGTTTGCGCCATAAGTCCTGCATATATCGCATGACTTCATCTTTCTCATTACACTTACGAACAACGATCAACATAACAAGTCTAGTTCAGCTTGTATTGATTCTTTCCACTTCGGTCAAGTTGCTCATCGTTGGTGTTTTACAACGAAATAAGAGCATAAGCGAATACATCATCAAGTATGGGAGATCAATCCATTAAACACATGCGCGTGTTGTATACGATCAATTCGTGAGATTTATATTCTTCTCTAACATCAACAAAATGAGTCTGTAGCGTCCTACAGAACTTAGTTGATACACATGTTTAGAGAATATCTCTTGATGATGGGCGAAATACTTGTGCCTACGCACTTCGCTTCTTTCTGGTTTTGATTCAAGAGAATAATGGTCTCCCCCTCATCTAGGTAGGAGCCAAGACCGAAGCTATGACCCTTACTATTCCATCTTTACGTTTGCCGCTCTTGTTTTGTGGTGCAATACAAAGGGCGCCGACAACACCACAGCATACGATGGTGCATCGCCGGCTTCCTTCCCACTGTCAGGGATGGTGCCTACGGTGCTAGGACCAGGTCATATGAAATTCTCCCATATTCTCAGAGTTCCAACCTTACCGGCACATCACAGCATTTATGTGTGATCTCGTCACTTTCGCAATATCGGTAAACTCATTGAGCATCGAATCTTTGACTTTCTGGAGGTAGATAATGCGTTGCACATTTGCTCAGTTTGAGTAGTGCGGGATCTTAATGAGACATAGTGCCACACCACGTCAATTCCTGGCCTTAAAACCATAATGGGAGCATTCCATATCTCCCCCTAACGACGGGAAGTATGTCTCCTCAAAGTGACCGTCTGCTAATATCGCAGGATAGAGATCAACGGTTGTAGATTGAAAATAGCGCACAAGTGTTGGTGATTCATAAATCATAACCAACCAGAATACTTAATCGTTTCAAGTAGACCCATTGAGATAACTACAATAGAGGCACATAAACAACTTTAACCAAATAAGCGTTTAATGAAAAGAATATTGGGATCGTATCCAGCAACCATTTGGTACGCATTAAACGCTTGGCAAGTTGTGGGTCTGAAACGAATAAGTGTCGCTGCATGCAACATCATTACATATCCCCATGCAAAAATCAACAGGTTAGTACCCATAACCAAGTCCGAGCTCTGCTAGATCGTACAGTGAATGAACATGAGGAATAATATGTTCAACGATGATCCCAGTAGACATGCAAAACGAAATCATCAAAGTCGTAGAGGTGAACTCTCCAACGGTATCCAATCAAATAGATTTGAGAGGATAGGAAGGGTGGTGAGCCCTTAGGATGATGATCATAGCTAAAAACTTTAACGAATGCAGCGTTTCTTGTGGAAAGCAAAGCGACGTGTGACCAACACGTCGATGCTCTTAACCTATACCATAAAAATACTGAAAAATGTCTGCATTCGTAAGAATGGAATGTTCTCGGTTGGAGCCTTAGCAAATAAGGACTTCCTTGAAATCTAGCAAAAGAACAAGGTTTGCAAAATGAGCGATGGGCATCAGAGATTACCATGAAGGCATTAGAAAAGACGAGAGGCATCTCAAGCTCCGGTTAAGGAGGGGATGCCACCACCGATGACCTAAATGCCATGGAGCAGCCGAGAGGGCCAAGCTCGGCCTCATTGTGCATGGCACGGATAGGCACGACCTCACCGTGTGGAGTACGGGTGAGGTGGTTCTCCAATCGCTTCGTGAACATGAAAAATAGATGATCATGTGAATTTCAAAGAACTTGAATCATCATATCTTGTTCAAAATGACCAAAAAATGATCATGTTAAAACCGAGAAGACAGTCAAATCGAACCCATGATTCAAAGAATCTTGAGTTACATAAAGCTACTGCTGCAGGCAAGCAAAGCTATGTCTGCAGGCTATTAAAGCTACTGTCTAAGCTTGAAAAAGCTACTGTCAATGGAATCTGACAAATTTATTCTTCTCCATTCTTAACACAAATATCAAGATGAAAATTCATCATTGGCATATAGGGCCTTTGAAAACTTAGCAAGGCACGAAGATATAAAATACAATCTCCGCACGAGATCCGTAAAACAACTACCTGCGCCGTAGGACAGTGTGGGTGGTTACGCAATTAGCAACACACTCGATTTCACGGTGGGACATTCTCAAAATAAAATTAAGAGAGTCAACAACACGGTGAACTTCTCTAGACAATACGCCGTAGGATATTGTAAGAGGGGGAATTGAAACAAATATGCAATCCCATTGAATGTATCACATGGCAATAGAACTACATTCTTCAACTTAAGAGTTGGAAAAATATGGTATTGGAGTAGTTGAATACCAAACAATGTGGGTGGAAAACCATCCATTTGGTGCGGGTGGTCATCATTAATAATTAAATCGTTTGAGCTATGAAACGACTTGGAGAAAACTGGAAAATTAACCGGAAAACCATGTCAAAAAAACTCAAAACCGGGTGAAATTTGGACTAAGAAAACGTGATAGCAAGAACGGCTGAAATATGTCGGAAAAATGACGAGAAACGACGAAAAACTCGCCGGAAACCGGCGGCGGCCGGAACTGGCTGGTATGGAGGCCGGAACTTCAGGTCCGACAGGGAACGCTAATAGGAACCGAGTGACGGTGCCGGAAACGCCGGAATATGGCTAGAAGGCGGCGAATACGCCGGTAAAACGCCTGAAAACGTTCCGGAAACGCCGAAACAGTAACCGGGAAAAACGATGTCAATTTTGACGTTCCGGGGTCCGTTTTCCAAATTTGAAGGTTCAAAATCACAATGTAGTGTTATTGGGGTCCCATGTAACCCAAAAGCGGTCAATTTAAAAACTACGTGAGTTGCAAACGTTGACCATGCATGCTAAGCCAAGGCAAATAAAATTCTCACGAGTCCATCTTGTAAACAAGAAATACGAGAAATTTTATTGAATATGCCAATATTTAATACAACACAAGCAAGCTTCCAATTCCAATAGACGACTTAAGCTAAAGTCGAGCAATAATCATGGCAATGCCAACGTCATACTTGAAAAATAGTAAGCAGAAGACATAGTCAAAATAGAGTTACTAATCAAAAGTCTGTAGCAACAAAATCTTGCATATCGGATTGGGCGGAGCCTTAGCCTGAGGCTAAAAAATGTGCTTACTTGAGAATGGAAGAATGTTACGTTTCCATCTCCAAAATGCCCTCAAGAAATAGATACAGGTGCCAAAAATGACATGTGTTTCTAGGATGTGGAGCATGTTTCAAGGTCAACTCTGGTAATACAACGTCATAGACGTTTATTGAATCACTTTAAGTGTGTCCCATAGAATGTGTTATTTTTGAGATCTTTTGTCAGCAAATAGTGCTGCTTCAGAGTAATGAATTTCAACTCAAATAAATGAGTACGTAGACCTTAAATTATCGTTTATAGACATGAGTTTAAGAAAACTCAAACATTCAAATAACAGTCACGATGGCGACGCATCCATAAGAAACGAGGGTTGTATAGGTTTCGAATAATCGAAATATTCAAGTATGTAACCGGAATTAGGAGGGT
Source organism: Argentina anserina (assembly GCF_933775445.1). NCBI lineage: Eukaryota > Viridiplantae > Streptophyta > Magnoliopsida > Rosales > Rosaceae > Argentina > Argentina anserina. The sequence goes on along the minus strand of NC_065878.1, from coordinate 10,613,264 downwards.
TGTGATGTATATGGTCACAAAATAATCGATGCATATCGGCGATTCTCATGATCGCACCCAAAACAACGGTGTACTCAGACAACCACACGAAATCGATTTCTTCCCTTTAAATAATAATGTGACTCCCCCAGGACCGTCACACGAAAAACGTCGACCAAGAGGGGAATCATATCCCTCTTTGGTCTCATCGGCGTAATAAGAAGGCCGAAAACGAAGACATGAAAAAGGCTAATAGCGCCCGATAATTTATATATATATGTTCAAAAGCAGCAACTTTAAGAAAAACATACTTATTGGTCTGCCAAATAGACCGCATATAAGTAAATTGCTCTGCAAATCGATCGTCATGCATGGAGTTGCTTGATGAAGTCATTTTCGATCTTCGTCCGATGACATAAAAATCTTGGGAGGATACGATCAAAATCGTATGTAGATGACAAAAGTATCGTCCATCCCGGAATGAATGTCATCACCATAGTACGACAAGCAATGATTTTACCTATATGAGCATGTGAAATATCGTTAGAAATAAAAACGTGCCAATGAACATTTAAATAATGAAATAGGAAAAAGGAAAAGGAAAAGAAAATATAGTATGAAACCCAAAGGGCTATTGTGCTCGGTAGGCCATAGGTCTAAAATGGTAGAGAAGACGGGAGTAGCTTCTCTTGAGCGAAGAGTTTGCTTGTGCAGTTCGCGTTTCTTGCGTATATATGCGGGAGGAGCAATTTTGAATCCTCTGATGCGGGGTCTTGCGGGGCAAAAAGATGTTTTTGCGGAGCGAATCCGGAAGAGACACTGCGGGGCTGCGGAGGCTGCGTGCAGGGGCTTCATGCAGGGGCAGCAGGGGGTCGCAGGGGCTGCATGGCAGAATCTGCGTGCGGGGCTGCAGGGATGCGTGCATGGGTGATGCTGGGGCAGCGTGCAGGGCTGTTGCAGGGGCAGCGTGCAGGGGTGTTGCAGGCAGCGTGCAGGGCTGTTGCAGGGGCAGCGTGCAAGGCTGCGTGCAGGGGTGTTGCAGGGGTAGCGTGCAAGGCTGCAGGGGCTGCGATGCGTGGCTGCGAGGGTAGCAACGGGGGAACTGCAACAACGGCAAGCAGGGGCTGCACCGATGAGGAGCGCCGACGAGGAGATGCCGGAGGCCGGAGACGACGGCGGCCGGCGGTACAGAAAATAAAAAAATTCTAGGGCTCTAAATGTTCAGGGTTTTAGGGCAAAGTGCGTGATAACGTGTTTCAGGATGAAATAATTGTGTATTATTGAATGATATAAGGGCCTATATATAGGCATTACAAAAGCACAATCCCGTAAGATTCGAAGTTGCAGAAATAGAATGCAACCACTTAAGTATTCTGAAACATTGTTCTTAAATGACCTCAAACAATCCAGCAAGAAGTTGAAGCTAAACGAAGCCCAATTGTTGAGAGGGAGTGAGCGCACAGTCCTTAATGGAAGCAACAATCTTTTATCAACTATGTCTGAAGTACCTGGGCAAAAGAGTACTACTAGAACATAGAAGTGTAGAACGAGAACGCAATCTGGAAAATATCATCATCCTGGTCTCAATCCCTGATTATTGACTCCAATCGATCAAGACTTTTATTCCCATCGTTTCCAGTAAAGTACTTGACCAAATCGATAAGACCCGGTTCATCTACAGATCCATCAAAAGCAAGTTCCTTACCTCCATCCTCCACTCCAAAGATTCGCTCGAAGTCTAAATGGGTTATGCGTATTGATTTGCCATGAATCTCGAGGGCGTTGGTGAGTGGGTTAAACTTTTCAGCTAACATTTGACCGTTTCACGCGTAAGACCGGTTTCATTTTTTTCTCTTCTCAAACGGTTGACTTAACAGATACATGATGTCATCTATACGTAAAATGACGTCATCTTTTTGAGAAAAAGCTGGTGCAGCCTTAAACCTGTGTGCTGCATAGGGGTGTTAATTGAAAACCGAAAACCGAAAAAAAACCGAACCATAACTGAACCATAACCGAAAAAAACCGAAGAAAAAAAAAACCGCACCAAACCGCAAAAAAAACCGCACCAAACCGAAAAATTTGGTGTGGTTTTGGTTTGGGACGTTTGAAAACCGAAACCGAACCGAAAAACCGAATATATATATATATTATAAAGAAATTATATTATTTATAGATATTTTTAATATACATAATTAAATATGTTATCGATCGAGACCCAAACTTTATCAAAATTCGGTGAATTTTTTACCATATCTGTATTTATATATGCTGATCACATCCGACGGTCGAAATTTCATAATTTGAATTTTAGATATTGGAACCACAACATGTCTACTAATGTGATATAACTTGTTTAGTGGTCTTTTTGCAAATGTATGCAGTTGTGAAGCAACTATATCTTATAAATAGAATTTTGCAAATTTGTCCGCATGATGTGTTACGTATAGTGAAATATGGTTATAGTAAAAAAATCACATATTTTCGATAACGTTTGTGTCCCGATCGAGGCGGTCAACCCTTTTTACGCTTATTATCCCCTATGGGTAGCCTTATCCCTGGAACGTAAAATTTTTGAAAATTTTACACGAGCTGCTACATCACATATATGTGATAGTGTGTGCATGAAAAAATCCACCAAAACTAGTCAAGAAGGAGGGGGTAAGAACAAATTCACTTAATTAGATGAAATTAAGTTAATGTTGACCACATCGATCGAGACCCAAACTTTATCAAAATTCGGTGAATTTTTTACCATATATGTATTTATATATGCTGATCACATCCGACGGTCGAAATTTCATAATTTGAATTTTAGATATTGGAACCACAACAAGTCTACTAATGTGGTATAACTTGTTTAGTGGTCTTATTGCAAATGTATGCAGTTGTGAAACAACTATATCTTATAAATAGAATTTTGCAAATTTGTCCGCATGATGCGTTACGTATAGTGAAATATGGTTATGGTAAAAAAATCACATATTTTCGATAACGTTTGTGTCCCGATCGAGGCGGTCAACCCTTTTTACGCTTATTATCACCTATGGGTAGCCTTATCCCTGGAACGTAAAATTTTTGAAAATTTTACACGAGCTGCTACATCACATATATGTGAGAGTGTGTGCATGAAAAAATCCACCAAAACTAGTTAAGAAGGAGGGGGTAAGAACAAATTCACTTAATTAGATGAAATTAAGTTAATGTTGACCACATCGATCGAGACCCAAATATTATCAACATTAGATGAATTTTTTACCATATCCTTATTTAAATATGCTGATCACATCTGACGGTCAAAATTTAATATTTTGAATTTTAGATATTGGAACGACAACATGGCTACTAATGTGGTATAACTTGTTTAGTGGCTTTTTGCAATTGTATGCATTTGTGAAGCAACTATATCTTGTAAATAGAATTTTGCAAATCTGTCCGCATGTTCTTTTTATTTCGTTAAGAATCAAGTAGATAGACAAGTAAAGAAACTCCGATTTTCTTTACAAAATAACCGAAAGAAAAACCGATATAAACCAGAAAAAAACCAAACCGAACCAAACCGAACACAATTGGTTTTTGAAAAAAAAAGTGAAAAACCAAACCGAACCAAACCGAATAAATAGAACGGTTTGGTGTTCGGTATCACCTATAAACCGAACCATTCAAACCGATTAACACTCCTAGTGCTGCAGACGTTCCCCAGGATGAGCCTTCCACCTAAGAGAAAAATATATGCAAAATACAGGTTCCGGATATTGGATCAAGTTGGCAGTAAACATGAAGAAATGTCATCAAGTACTTCACCTCATTTTCTGCATATTCTTTATTACTTGTCAAACTGCTAGCTTCGATCACTTGGAAATAATAGAAATATAAAGTTTAAGAGGTTCATATTCTAATTAGATATCAAATTTCTATAAGAATTTACGGTCATCTTTAATGTGGTTCTCTAATTAAATTTCAGGGGTTGTCTATAGTGTTTGAATGTATATCACTCATTTTTACAAATAACTGATTCACATTGACAACTTAGTAGTACATATTTATACAATATAGATAAATTTTAAGTATGATTTAATGCATGTACGTTATGCATCAACTTTGCTATCTCTTGTTCATAAAACTTGTGAAAATCAAGCTACCACGCATATCGACAATGAGTTGTTCATAAAACAGATAAAAATGTCATAGGTAGAGTCTTTAGTTCTAATATAACTAAAATCACCCAAAAAGTACGTGATTTTTTTATGTCATAATTTTCTTCTCCTGAATTTTAATGTTCTCTTGTAGGTACTCATAACTTCTCATCCTCATCAGCGACTTGGGGCTATCCAAACTTTCTGACGTTGGACAAACTCCATCAAGAGTCCAACGGATTCATTAAGGATGATACATTAATTGTTGAAGTTGAAAACCTCATGATCTCTGTGACCAAGGTTTACTCATGACAGAGAACTTCAGTAACTAAATACGTTCAATATCTGGATAGTGTGCCCTATATATATGCCATATTGTTTTTTAAGTTCATCGATCAACACCTTTAAGTTTCGTTTGAATAACAAAACGCATGAAGCTTCTAATTAGCCATTGAATTAATTAACAAGCCCCGGCCAATAGTATGCTGCTGCACCATAATTTGTAGAGTCAGGTTTGTCGATCAGAGTGAAGTGTATAAGTAACAAACAGAGTTAATAAATTCTGTGTTTGTTTTGCAAATAATACTAAGTAGATGAGTTATAAATTTCAATGTGTTATTTCATCTGCCATTAATTCTACAAGAATCAGTTTATGTTTTCGCCTCAGAAATAACTCCGATCCATTTGTTGTACTGGTCTAGTGGCATGGTCGCAGTGAACATCAGAAAATTAGTCTAATAATCCCCAGAGAAACCAAATTAAATGACTTGTACAAATCGTATAATTGATCGAGTTCGACTCGTGATAGACGTACCAAACACTACTGGAATTGTTGTTGTTTTTTAATTTTCTATATGAAATTAAAATAGTTAAGGTTATGTTGTTTAACGCACCTGCGCGCAATGCTGACCATTTTCCCAGCGCTACCTTACGTGTTTTCCATGATCGAGGCCCTCCTCACTCACATCGGCCAATGGATCAGATACAGGAACCAAAATGTTGGCTTATCAGCCACAAGTGGTGATTCAAAATATAGAACGATTGTAGTAGGAACAACTATTAATGGAAAACTAAACTAGAGAAATTGAAGACATTGCTAACTGAGGGAGGTGGTTACAATATATATGGCTGCTGCCACAACATAGCTAACTCATACTTGGGAGTTGGGACCGCCCTCATAAGAATTAAGAAGACAGTACAACAGTAACTAGTAAATAAGACAAAGTGCAACAGCTTGGAATGAGAACAAAAGCAGTTGGAGAGGTGCCCTTAGAAGATTGTACTGGTGCAGGTCACATGTGAAGGTGATTACTGGGCTAGATAAGATCTGGGCCTTAAGTAAGTGGGCTGATCCCAACAGATTGCTACCACTAGCGCTGTCAAGGCACTCTCATGTATAATGCATGGCCTAAAGTTTGCTATTTGTGCCGAAACCTAGCCTATCAATTGAAAATTGAAGATGATGTACTTTACTGTGATTTATTGACCATGTGTAGGAATTATCTAAGTTTGGACTGAGACAGTGAGATGTATACTATGAGGCAAATGATACCTCTTTTTCCAGCATGAAGTAGCTAAAGAGATGCTCACTAGTATGCAAAGTTTGTTCTTGGGTAAGTTTCAAAAAACAAAGAAAAGAGTTTATTCTACAACGAGAAGTTTAGTCGGGCTATTTAATGTACATATTTCAGGTTAGACAGAAGGAAACAAGAATACAATAGTGAATTTTTATGTAGGAACCAAGATGGACTCCATGTATGTCTCTCTCGTGGAGAAAAAGAAGACCCAGCGAACAGATAGGTACATAATTAACAGGATAGCAGCGATGATGGGCACCTTCCACTTTCTAGGACCCCGCGCATGATTGTTACCGCCATCAGTAGCAACTGCAAACTTGTCATCTTCATTCCCGTGTTCTTCTACATTGTCTGGAAAACGTACAAATGAGTGGAATTGAATCACATGGATGCATATGTTCATGGCATATATAGAGCAATAATACATTTGTTTAGATGAACAAATAACTTGTGCCTACTGGTGCCATTTGGTCTAGCTAGTGGCATGAGTACGTGAATGAGTGACTTTGTATTCTAGAGTTCGACTCATGATCTAATCTGTTGGAATTCTTGTGCCGTTTTATTTTCTATATGAAACAAGGGTAGTTGGACTAAATTAATGACGTCAAGCATTAGTTGGAGTAATTAAATAGTTGTCAAACACACCTGCATTGGTAACAGTCTTGGCTACATTTGTGTCGAAATTAGAGTCCTCAAAACGATTAGCAACACTGATCGCAGCAGTGAGGACAATAGCGGCAACGATGAGCACCTTCTACTTTCTGAGACCCTGATCGTTGTTGCTGCTGGTGCTAGCCCTCATTGCTGCTGCAGGAACAGCATCACCTAGTTAAAGAACACAAAAACAAGAGAGAATTAATGACACCCAATTAACCGTTAATTTAGAGGTAGCATATTATTATGGATTTGTGGAACTGAATCCATAATCCATGTAGATGTATTTATACATATGAAACAGCTTTCATCAAATTATGAACAGAAAAAAACTAAACTTGTGATGCAAGTTACTGACAGTTAAATTTGTTGTCTTAAAAGTATTTGGAGTAGGTCAAATGTGCATGTTAGTAAACAACAAACCTTTATCTTCCGTTGAGTCAGGTTCATAAGAGAGCAAGTGTGGTTCCCTCAATGGCTCATCTGATGTTAACGAATCTCCACCAGTGGTGTTGTGCTCCGTACATTCATGCTTCTTCTGAACAACCTCGATCCCCCACTACTTTACATGATACCGAAACCTGGCATGTTTTACCGAGAGAGAAACAGCAACTTGATGCCCTCCTTTTACTTGGTTCTCCATATCCCAATGGGTTAGCCATATCATGTCTTCTCCCTTACCCGGAACACCATGAAATACAGGTTCATACTGCCAGTTGTCATCATTGCTCTTGTTTATGAGGTCGATAGTTGTAATAACCCTAATTTTCAAAACAATATTTTGTTTAATTTGAATCCTATTAAGTTGTGAAGTTCAAATTAAAACGAATGTGATTGTTGCGATGTTACGAAACGAAACGCGGAAACGTTCTCGGAACGTTTAATTAGAAAAACGTTATGTTTCCGTGACGTATATATCGACTTTTATTCCGTCGCTCGGTTGCAAAAACTTTCTTCACGACAGTTGTAGAGCTCGTCGATACGAGTTCGTGAGTATGTGACACGTTCGAATCGGACGTCGGAGGTAAAAGTTATTAACGACGGAAGTTAGTTTCCGATTTGGAAAATAGTATAAAAGGAAAAATTGAGGGATTAGGGTTTCCATTTTCGGAAACCCTTCACCCCGCCGTTCTCTCTCTCTCTCTCTCCCCGAAACTTCTCCCCTCCCTTCAGAAATTTCTCCGATTCGATCCGACGAACTCTGGCCTTCGTGTCTCTCACCGCCGGTCCAAGGAGCTTCGCGTGGACGTTCCCAGCTACCCTCGAGCTCGCCGCATCGCGCCTCGCCGCCGATAGCTTCCTCGAGACAACCCGAGGCTTGGAGGGGAGCTCCGTCGTTCCACGCGACATCGCCGGCATGGCTAGGGTTCAGTGACCTGTTTGTCATCATCGTGCGCCACCCTAGCACCCCCCTTGCAGAGCGATCGAAGCTCAGACAGACGTTTGTTGCTCGCCTCAACTCGATCCAACTCCGCTGTATTCGCGAGTCTCTCCGGTGGTCTTCACGGCATCGCTGCACCAGCACGAGGTAAGGGTTTGTTAGATATATCGATTGGTGTGTTTGATGGTTGAATCGGAGTTGTTTTGAGAGAGAATCTGAGGAGGATGAGTTTTGGGATGCCGCCGCTTTAGGCGGCGCGTGTGGTTGCTAGGAGGGAGTAGGAGGCGGTGTGAGGCCGTGGAGGAGGAGAGGGGGGAGAAAGGAAGAGAAATGGGGCGGCGGTGGCCTGATACGCGCCGTTGGGGGTGTCGGCGCGTGGGCCCCACGCGCGGCCTGCCGGAGGTGGCGCGTGTACCGCACGCGCCGCCACGTGCGGCGGCGTGAACAATATTCCAGAAGGGTATTTTGGTAATTTATTTACGTACGGTAAATGTAAATGTAAATTTTATTTACGTACGGTAAATGTAAATTAAATATTACGTACGGTAAATGTAAATATAAATTACTTTCAGTAATTGTAAAAAGTAATTTGTAAAAGGTAATTTAATAAATTTTATTTACTAAGTTTGTATTTAGATTTTGAATAGTATGTATACGTACAGAAATACGTAAACAGTATGTATACGTACAGAAATACGTAAACAGTATGTATACGTACAGAAATACGTAAACAGTATGTATACGTACAGAAATACGTATATTTTGTGTATATGTACATTAATACATGAACAGTACCCGTGAATAGTACCCCGTGAACAGTAACTTCGTAAGAACCAAACATTGCTGAACAGTAACAGTTTATTACTTATTCGGCATTTAAAGGTTTACGAAATGTTTCTAAATTCTTTTCTTATCTTTTCAAGGTGATCGATAAATCAAGGAAATGAATTATCTTCAGAAATTGTGGAAACCATGCTCGAGTCGATAAGGTGAGTAAAATCTCACTTATTTACGAATCTACCCTTGCGGTGATTCAAGATTTTGCAAGAGTTTTTAAGATTGAATTACGACACGTATACAATATAGTGGATTACATATATATCGTATAAATGGTAATAAGTACACATATATATATAGTTTGCTATATTATATACTGTTATGAATTCATTGGAATTGGTCATTTCGAATGACGAGAATTAAATATTGAGCATGTGATTTGATTTTTGTACAATATGAGGTGTGATTATTGTACGTGGTTTTAACATGAGTTTGTTAAAATGTTTTGTCTTCGGATGAGTTTTGTCTTCGGACGAGTTTTTGTCTTCGGACGTGTTTATGAAATATGACATGTATATGATATAATAGATTATATATATATTGTATAAATGGTAAATATGTACAAATATATATAGTTTTCTATATAATATACTGTTATGATTTTATCGTGATTTATGTCATTTCGATGACGAGATTTAAATATCGAGCATGTGATTTTGATTTGTACAATATGATGTGAGATTATTGTACGTGATTTTAACATTGAGATTGTTAAAATGTTGATTCGTCTTCGGACATGATTTTTTGTACAATATGATGTGAGATTATTGTACGTGATTTTAACATTGAGATTGTTAAAATGTTGATTTGTCCTCGGACATGATTTTTGGTACAATATGATGTGAGATTATTGTACGTGACTTTAACATTGAGATTGTTAAAATGTTGATTTGTCTTCGGACGTGATTTGGTACAATATGATGTGAGATTATTGTACGTGTTTGGCAAGTCGGAACCTAGCCTTTGGCCGGGCGAAAGTTACGATACAGTTAGAGCTCTAGTCTGTCTGCCTTAGTACTGCATGTGAGGTAACTGGTGGTTATCTGCTCATGGGTACTCAGATTGTTTTGGATGTTGGGTAGCGGGTGGCTATCCAATATCGACGGTGTATTACGAGAGGGGTAACAGATATGTACCAGCGTTCTTGGTACCCGTATTATAAATGCATTTGGGTAACCAGAAGGGTTACTTAATTTCTCATGAGATCTTCTTTTCATATTTCTTTGGGATAACCAGATGGGCCGTCCATTGATTCATGAGTGCATTTATATTTGTTTGATTTGTGGATTTTCGTATATATATTAATATGCGAGTTATATTTTCATTTTACTCATACGAGCTGTAAAGCTTACCGGGGTTGTGTTTACAATCCCGGTGCACCAATTCGATGGTGTAGTGGATAACTCCGCAGGTGTGGATTAGCGGAAATTGACGGACCGCTCAGAGGACTTGAAGTTATTTATCTCCAGCTTGTGTGAGGATTTTGTGTGACTATCTTGTGAGGTTGTTGTGAGGATTATACATTTCCATTTGTTATAATGTTGAATTATAATTTGGTTTGTAATAATCGGTTTGACTGAGTTGTATTTTGAACTCAGAGATGATCCGCTGTGGCATTTTAAATGATTTCGATTTCATCGAGATTGTTTAGTGTTTAACGACTTTGAAATTTTGAGTTTTTAAATCTTGAAATTTTGGGGTCGTTACAATAGTTATTGAACCTTGGTCACTACTAGAAGAATATCTTTTATCTTCATTGTTAGAAATTGCATAGACAATGAAGATGTTAAACCCTCGGATTCTGAGATCATGAAGTGAAGGCAAAGGCACGGTAAATGATATTGGGGAGGAACCTTTAGTTCTATGACTAAATTGGCCTGGCACTTCATTCCAAGGAAGAAATGTGCTGAACATACTTATCTTTCTTGCATTTCCTCTAAAGGATCGCGATCTCGTACCTTCATAATCATGCAGTCCCTGCACATATATACATGGCATGTAAATTGATCATATATAACATTAGTAGACTCTAATATTATCATGAGAAATGAGAAGGCAAAAGAGCGAGAGGCACCTGGATTCCACCCTGATGAATTATGTCGTAACCTTGATATGGTTTGCACATCCGAACGTTTGGCATCAAGTCGAAGTCCAGGTTGCTCAAGCCTAAAAATTTGAGAATCTCTCCATCAACACTTCGAATGGGTGCTAACTTGTATTTGTATTCCCAGTCAACTAGGCTGTAGTTTCTACCACTCATGTTAGGCGCGGGCCTACTTGATTGATACGTTATTCTTTCCAAGGATTCGCAACCTGACACAGTTAAGTAGAAACCTACTTCTGGTAGCTCTAGAAGAGATTTGACGCTCAAACAGTTCTCTAGAGAGAGTAATTGTAATGTTGTGAGACCCTTGACGCAATTTGGAAGGCAAGAAATTGGATTCCCACTTAGATTTAAACTGCTCAGCAAAATCCACAGGAAAAGCTTCATCAGTGAGATTGCACCCACTAAGACTTAAAGATAGTAAAGAGCATGGTAAATAAGTCCCTGATTTGACCTCCCCACAGAGAGTGAATAATTGATTCATTGGAATTCTATCCAATTCAAGCACTTTCAGAGACTCCATGCTCCTAACTATCTCTATTGAAGAGTTGTTAAGATTCGAGCAACCAGATACGATAAGCGTGTCAAGTAGCTTTAGCATACCAATGGTCCTTGGGAGCCTCCTAAGACTTTTGCAATCTTTCATATTCAAGTAAACTAGTCTGTCTAGGTTTCCAATGGATTCATGAAGATCAATTAAGCTCTCACAATCCAGGAGAGTCAGTTTCTCTAAATTGGGGCAACGAGAGAAGTCAACCGCTGAGGCCATGTGAATGACAGAGATCAAGGATCTTCAAGGATGGGAAACACTGCAATGGAGACAGGAATAATAAAGTAAACGAGTAAGGTTAATTAATTGTTAAAGCTAGCTATTAGCCACCCTAATTAGTTCACATACTATATACAAACCTAAACTATAAGGAGAATATTTCTAGATAGTAGAACAACATACCTTTGTTCCGTTCAAGATTTGTCTCAAGCTGCTGTAATGCATTTCCAACTAGGTTCTCCAAATGAAAATCATTTGGTATAGAATCCAAAGGAAATGCAGTCCAACACAACATTCTCAATCCTGTGGGGATATCATCGTAGCATCCAGTGAGTTGGACATGACTAAGCCGGAGTAGTCTTAGTTTGTTCATCCTTGTAAATGCATTGCAAAATGAGCTCATTTTTTGAAGGAGTAGTTACTCCAAGGTGCCCTTTCATGTCCAATTCAAGGCCTTCAATCTTTTTTGTACCCTAATTAGAAAGCGAGATTATCTTTTACTTTACACAATAATAATGAAAGATTCCTTTGAAAGAGGGGATCAATGTTGCTTACATTCTTTTCTTTCAGTACTTTGAAAGATTCCTTGTGATGCCATAATCTACTACGCTTCCGAGGCTCCTCTGCTGCTAGGCGAACAATTCCTCTTCCCATATCACGAACCATGTCATGCATCACCAGCTTGTTATTGGCTCCAATTGCTACCAAGCATCTATCAATGAGATTTATGATGCCAATAGTTGTGTAGAACTCACATCCATCTAGTACATCAACTGTGTAATCTTTCTCATTTCCAATGAAGAAACAAGCAATGTGGAGAAACACTTCCTGGTCGTGCTTATCCAGTGCATCATAGCTCATTCTGAGTTTATGCACGATTTCACCATTCGGAATAGATTCTAGTTTTCTTAATGCACTCTCCCATACAACAACATTTTCCCCGAATAGGGAAGAACCCAAAACTCGAAGAGCTAATGGAAGCCCCGCACAGTGGCGTACAAACTTTTCAGTCTGTTCCATGTAGCCTTCGATAGGATGTTCTTGTCGAAAAGCATGCAAACTGAAGAGCGTCAATGATTCATTATCTTTCAAAGCTCGAACATAATGCACCTTAGTAATTCCTTCAGCCTTTAATACCCATGCACGCCTTGTTGTTATTATGATCTTACTTCCTTTATAAAATCGATCTTTCATCGTAAGTAATGGTTCGAATTGATCCATATGATCCACATCATCGAGAACAAGAAGAATTCTTTTGCAGCTAATGGCATCTTCTATGGCACTTTTTCCTTCGCTAGCATTTCGTATCTTTACTTCTCTTCCATTCAAGATATCATGAAGGAGCTGTTTTTGTAATTTAACTATGCCATTAATTTGTTCTGAGGTTTCTTATATTTTCAATGAAGCTGCTTCCTTCGAAACTATTGAAGTTTGAATTATACACATGTTTTGCAACTGTCGTTTTCCCTATTCCAGACATCCCAAAAATTACATGAATGCCGACACCATCTGGTTCATCTTGTATCCACCGATTAATTTTGTTGGCTCGAGCATGGATTCCAATCAGATTAGAGCCAACGCTCAGTGGTACTGTACGACTAAGCTTGTCACCTATCTCTTTAACGATTGTTTTAATAAATTTTGACTCGTACCTAGAAAGGTTATACATTACAAATGAAACTAAATTAGTCAAACTACTCAATTTAGCTAATTAGTTCGAACAATGGGTATCTCTTATGAATTTTTAGCTTCAAAGATCAAATCCACATGTTGCACTAATAGTAATTAAACTATACTATTATAGCATAGCATAGATAAATACATAGATTAAGTAGACAATAAAATATAGCTAGACAGATCTAAAAACAAACGATTTTAACAAGATGAATTCAAAGGAGGGTGATATCTGAAAATGAAAAATGATGATTAGTTACGTACCCGTCATCTTGGTTTCTTAAGACCATCCCTCCAAGATTTGCAACTTTCTTAAGTGCGTGCTTCCATTTTTTAATCTTCTCCGACGGGTGAGTCTCTTGGTGTCTGGAAAATGCCTCCCCAAAACTACCCGTCTGCTTCCTCACTTGGGATGGATCAACGTCGTAGAAGACAGGCAAAACTACATGATCTGAGGTCTTCTTGCGTTTCAGTATCATCAGCAGCTCGTTAAGGCACCAGCTCGAAGAAGCGTAATCACTTGAGAACACAATAACAGAACTTCTCGACTGCTGAATGGCTCTCTTAATACCCGGATTGATATCTTCTCCTCTCTCAAGTTCATCGTCATCCCGGAATGTGCGAAAGCCTTGATCCTTGAAGGCCGTGTAGAGGTGGTCGGTGAAAGTCTTGCGGGTGTCTTCACCCCTGAAACTCAAGAACACATGATACCTGCAATGAGAAGCACCACTATTGGAAGAGGAGCTTTCTTCAGCCATGGTTCGATGAATTCAGGAACGATCAATGACCAAATGAAAGTTTTGATACATAGCTAGACTAGGAAATGGATATATAGTGGCCATGTCGGCCGGTGAAAATTTTGGACTTTTGAGTCGACTTTGTGACATCATTTTTCTAAGAAACTAAGAAAATATACAAATAGTACGTTATGTGGAATTTTTGGATAGCTACGTGCATAGCGGGTTCTCTTTGTAAACGTTCTGAAGAGATTGAGTGATGGCACAAAAAGGGGCATGTGGTCTGGGGTCTTACGACGATGCCCAAGAATTATTATTAATCAAACGCATCAAGCATAGTTAATTAAGCAAATACAGTTCACTGCTTGCAATTCCCTGAACTGCTCAGTATTTTTATTAAACATCTTCTTACCTAATCAAAATCCTAAAGGTGTGTTTGGCGCAGCTATGACTTATAAGATAAGTTGACTTATACTTATTTCTGAGAATAAGTTTCTGATAAGTTAAGTAGATGACTGTTTGGTAAACTGGCTTTTTTAAGTGACTTTTAGTGGCATAAGTTGTGCAGAGTGTTTGGTAAACTTAAACTGACTTATACTTTGTGTTTGTATAATGACAATTTTGGACACCAAATAATTTAAATATTTTTTTATTTTCCAAGAGTATATTTTCTTTCTTGATTCTTTGCAAATACAATATGATTTTTTGATTTTTTTTTTATCTATCACTACCCTTTTTCATTAGTATTTTAATTTTTACTTTCTCATTGACTTCAAGTAAAATTATTATTGTTTTCTTATACTTAATAACAAAACACATTTGTCATTGACACAAATAATATTAAAAATATCTTAATGTTCCGGGAGAATTACTATTCTACCCTTATGTGTGTCTTAGCCTAATAGGTTTCCTGTTATGAGATAGATTAGCATCTCCGTAATAGATTAGGACTCCGAATCCTACGGGATTGTGGTTTTGTAAATGCCTATATATAGGCCACCATATCATTCAATAATACACAATTATTTCATCATGCATCACGTTATCACGCACTTTGCCCTAAAACCCTGAACTTTTAGAGCCCTAAATTTTTTTCTCCGCCGGCCACCGTCGATTCCAAGTTCCGGCATCTCCTCGCCGGCGCACCTCCTGCTCGCCGCCGCATCGCTGCCGCCGTATCGCCGCAGCCCCCCCTTCAGCCCCTGCACGCAGCCCCGCAGGTCCTGCACGCAGCCCCGCAGGTCCTGCACGCAGCCCCGCAGGTCCTGCACGCAGCCCCGCAGCCCCTGCACGCAGCCCCGCAGCCCCTGCACGCAGCCCCGCAGCCCCTGCACGCAGCCCCGCAGCACCGCAGGGTCTCCTCCGCATTCGCTCCGCAAAAACATCTTTTTGCCCCGCAAGTCCCCGCATCAAAGCATTCAAAATTGCTCCTCCCGCATATTCACGCAAGAGACGTGAAATTCACAAGCAAGGACTTCGCTCAAGAGAAGCTACTCCCGTATACTACAAACCTTCAAAGGTAAATTTTTCATAAACGTTCCCGCTTTTGAACGTATAGATATATTATATCGGGCGCTATTAGCCTTCTTCTTGTCTTAATTCCGGCCTTTCTTATAACGCCGATGAGACTATAGAGGGATGGGTTTCCCCTCTTGGTCGATGTTTTCTGTGTGACGGTCCTGGGGGAGTCACGATTTTTTTGAAAGGGAAGTTAATCGATTTTCATGTGGTCGCCTGAGTGCACCGCTGTTTTGGGTGCGATCATGAGTATTGCCGCTTGCATCGATTTTTCTTGTGACAATATACGTCACCCATTCTAATTCCTATTATACTTGAATCTAATCGATTCTGTATTCGTTTTGTAGATGTCATCGCCATCTCGACCGGAATTTGGCCTTCTTGATCTAGAAGGAAAGGAATACCACCGCTGGGTTTCCGACATGGAACTCGCTTTCGAGAGCCGAGGGATTGAAGGCATGTTTGCCGACCCTCCTGCTGATTTCCCACCCATGGCTAAGACTCAGACTCTCATCTTCATGAGACGTCACATCCATGCAACTCTCAAGAGGCAATACTTGAACGTAAAAGATCCTAAATAATTATGGGACAAACTACGCTTGCGGTACAACAACGTTCATGATAAGCTTCTTCCTGAATTGACCGTTAGATGGGATAACATCCGTCTATTGGACTATAAGAGAGTGGATGATTTCAATCAGGATATGTTATGCTTGCAATCCGATCTTGGCACCGTTGGTGTCATCAAGACCGACCTAGATCTTCTCAATAAGACATTGGACACGTTTCCAATCAACTATGAGGTTCAAGCTCATACGTACCGCACTCATGTAGAGGAATGGAAGATCCGGTCTTTTGCCGACTTAATGGCACTCTTGGCTAAGAAGGAGAGACATTCTGAGATTCTCCTCAACAACAACAATAGACCTGTTGGCACTAAAAGAATTTCTACGCCACAGTCTAACTATGGGAAAGCTCCTAAGCAAAAGAATCAATCAAGGAACGCTCCATATCAGCACCAAAATAACAACTCTCGTGGTGGGAGGCAACAAGGCCGATCTCGGCCTCGGTCCAATACTTGGACCCGTGATGGTGGCGGCGCCGCACCCTCTGGGGGAGGCCGTCCCCGTCCCAAACTCCAAGGAGGCCGTGCGCCTCCTAATGCCTCCACTTCCGGTAATGGCAAGTCTCCATGCTTCAAATGTGGCTCATTCAAGCACTTTAATCGCGATTGTCGCGCTAGCAAAGAGATGATCAAGGCTTACTCCGCCTACAAGAAGTTTCTACAACCCGAATCGAATCATGTGGATGAGGACCATGAGATCGAGACTCACCATATCTCCATGAAACCCGAGCCCCTTGCTTCTAAGACTAGGCCTCCGGTTGCTACCATGGATACTCCCGACTTTGATTAGTCGTTTTAGCTTCTTTAGCTTTATAATTCAAGTATTGTTATGGCCGACCACCATTGTTATTTTCATTGACTTTGTAATAGTCTTTTGATTTTGGAATTAGAAGTTTATGTGTGATGTATTAAAGATTGGCATTCAATAAAATTTCTCATTTTTTGCTTACAAGACGATCTCTTTGAGAATTTTATTTATCCGACACTTAGCATGATGATCAACGTGTGCAACTCACGTGGTTTTTAAATTGGATGCTTTTTGGGTCACATGGGACCCCAATAGCACTACATTGTGAATTTGGAACTTAAAATTCGGAAAACGAACCTCGGAACGTCGAAAACGACGTCGTTTTGCCTTGGCCGGACCCGGTTACTATTCAGGCGTTTCCGGCACGTTTTGCCGGCGTATTCGCCGTCTTGCGGCTATTTCCCGGCGTTTCCGGCACCGCCACCCGGTTCCTGCCGGCGTCCCCTGTCGGACCTGAAGTTTCGGCCTCCATACCGGCCAGTTCCGACCGCCGCCGGCCGGTTTTCCGGCAATCGGTGTCGCCGGTTTTCCAACGAGTTTTTCGACGATTTGTTCCGTCTTTTCTCGTCATTTTTCCGGCATATTGCAGTAGTCCCTGCTGCCACGTTTCCCCCGTCCAAAATTCACCCGGTTTTGAGTTCTTTTGACATGGTTTTCCGGTTTGTTTTCCGGTTTTCTCCAAGTTCGTTATATGCACTCACTGGTACTCTTTGTGTGCGTTTTCCACACCATTTTTGGATGGTTTATACCACCCTAGTTTACTGTTTGGTATTTCACTGCTTCAATACCATGATTTCCAACACTTTAGTTGAAGAATGTAGTACTATTGCCATGTGATACATTCGATGGGATCGACCTTTGTTTCGATTCCCATTCTTACAATATCCTACGGCGTATTGTATAGAATTGTTCCCGTGTCGCTGACTCTCTTAATTGTCATTTTGTAGATGTCCCGCGGTGAAATCGAATGTCTAGCTGATTGCGGAACCACCCACACTGTCCTACGGCACAGGCAGTTGTTCACGGATCTAGTGTTTTCGACTTCTTCGATGACTACAATGATTGGCTCGAAATCCATCATTCAAGGAAGAGGCACTGCTTCTTTCATGTTGCCTAATGGTACGACTCTTAACGTCGTAGACGCTCTTTATGCGCCGAAGTCTCCCCGCACCTTGCTAAGTTTTAAGGACATACGTGACAATGGTTTTCACCTCGATACTTATGTTGAGAATGGAGAGGAATATCTTTGTGTTACCTCTGAGAAAGCAGGCCATCGCCGCATCTTAGAGAAGATGAAGAGTCTTGGAAATGGTTTGTATCTTACTTCCATTCGGATCTTTGAATCATATGCGGTTGAACGCAACTTTTGTGATTCGGACTCTTATATGCTTTGGCATGCCCGTCTCGGGCACCCTGGACGTGATATGATGATTAGAATTCTTAAGAATTCACATGGTCATCCATTTTTCAAGTCCCGGAAGCGATTGGAGGATCACCTCACCCGTGCTCCGCACGGTGAGGCCGTGCCTACCCATGCACCGCATGGTGTGGCCGAGCATGCCCCACTCGGCAGCTCCACGGCTTTCATGCCGTCGGTGGCGGCATCCCCTCCTTCACAGGAGCTTGTGATGCCTCCCGTGCTTTCAAATGCCTCCATGGCAATTTCTGATGCCCATCGCTCGTTTTGCAAAGCTTGTTCTCTTGCTAAATTTCAAGGAAGTCCTTCTTTTGCTAAGGCTTCAACCGAGAACATTTCATTCTTACAACGTATCCAAGGTGACATTTGTGGACCTATTCAACCAGAATGCGGACCTTTTCGATATTTTATGGTATTGGTTGATGCATCGACGCGTTGGTCACACGTCGCTTTGCTATCCACAAGGAATGCTGCATTTGCTAAGTTATTAGCTGAGATCATCAAACTTCGGGCTCACCACCCCGATTATCCTATCAAATCCATTCGTTTGGATAATGCTGGAGAATTCACCTCCAAAACTTTTGATGATTACTGCATGTCTATTGGGATCGAAGTTGAACATCCCGTTCCTCATGTTCATTCACAGAACGGTCTAGCAGAGGCTACCATCAAGCGTATTCAGCTTGTTGCTCGGGCAATGGTTATGGGTACTAACCTGCCGGTCTCTGCGTGGGGATATGCAGTGTTGCATGCAGCGACACTTATTCGTTTCCGACCCGCGGCTAACCAAGCGTTTAGTGCGTACCAGATGGTAACTGGTTACGAACCCAATATTTCACACTTACGCATCTTTGGTTGCGCCGTTTATGTGCCTATTACGCCTCCGCTGCGTACTAAGATGGGTCCTCAGAGACGATTAGGTATCTATGTTGGCTATAATTCCCCAACGATTGTCCGCTACTTAGAACCAACCACCGGAGATCTCTTTACTGCAAGATTTGCAGATTGTCACTTTGATGAGACATGCTTCCCGTCGTTAGGGGGAGATGGGAATGTTATCATTCCAAATGAACGTCAGGAATTGACGTGGTGTGTCCCCACTATGTCTCATTATGATCCCCACACTGCTCAAAGCGAGTTAGAAGTGCAACGCATTATCGACCTCCAGAAAGTCGCGGATTCGATGCCCGACGGCTTTGTAGATATTGCTAAAGTGACGAGATCAAACATACCCGCTACGAACGTACCGGCACGGTTGGATGTCCCGAAATACGGGCGTGGAAGACAAGCTCCTGGACCTAGCAACGTTGGCACCGCCCCTGACAGTGGGACGGAGGCCGGCGGCGGCACCACCGTACGCCGTGGTGTTGCCGGCGCCCCTTGTGGCGACGATGCCGAGATGGCCCGGCATGGAGCAGCTTCGGCCTCGGCTCCTCAAAGAAAAAGGGGGAGACCGATAAACTCTAGGGATTCAAAACCTAGAAAGAAGCGAATGCCTAAGGCACAGCGCGTCATCAACGATGAATCACCATCGTATGAAGTTGTCTCTGATTACAGCTATGTCCATGAATCAACTCAAGTGTTACCGTGGGACGCTATGGAACCTTGTTTGATGCCAGAGAACAACGAAATCTCAGTGAACTACACAAGTGAGCAGTCGGTCCGAAACCGAGCCACTACATGCATTGATGACGTTTTCGCTTATTCCGTCGCACATGAGATCATATCTGAAGACGACGTTGAACCTCGCTCTGTAGCTGAATGTGAACGCAGAGCAGATTGGCCGAAGTGGAAGGAAGCAATCCAGGCAGAACTTGACTCATTAGCGAAGCGAGAAGTCTTCGGAAAGGTTGAATTGACTCCAAGAGATGTCAAACCTGTTGGACATAAATGGGTCTTCGTTCGTAAGCGTAATGAGATGAACGAGATCGTGCGATATAAGGCAAGACTCGTGGCGCAAGGATTCTCACAACGACCTGGTATTGACTATGAAGAGACTTATTCTCCTGTTATGGACATCATTACCTTCCGCTACCTTATTAGTCTGGTAGTGTCCGAAAGACTAAACATGCAGCTTATGGATGTGGTCACAGCTTATCTCTATGGGGATCTTGACGCAGAGATATACATGAAAGCTCCAGAGGGACTACCTTTACCTCCATCAAGTGCCTCCAGACCACGGAGTGCTCATGCAGTCAGATTACGTCGTTCATTGTACGGGTTAAAGCAATCCAGAAGAATGTGGTACAATCGGTTGCATCAATACTTGGTGAGGAGGGGTTACAAGAATGATGAACTATGCCCATGTGTGTTCATACGAAAGACAAATTCCGGATTCGTCATCGTTGCGGTCTACGTTGATGACATGAACATAATCGGTACTCTTGATGAGATTGAAGAGACCGTGTCTTATTTGAAGTCGGAATTTGAGATGAAAGACCTAGGGAGGACGAAATTATGTCTCGGCCTTGAGCTTGTGCATAGGGCCGACGGCATCTTAGTGCATCAGTCAAATTACACGCAGAAGATGCTTCGACGTTTCAATATGGATCTATGCAGTCCATTGTCTACTCCCATGGTCGTCCGAAGTCTAGATATCAAGAAGGATCCCTTCCGTCCTAAAGAGGATGATGAAGAAGTTCTTGGTCTTGAAGTTCCATACCTTAGTGCGATTGGGGCACTATTGTGTCTTGCTCAATGCACTAGACCGGACATATCTTTCGCAGTGAACTTATTAGCTAGATTTAGCTCCGCGCCTACGCTACGTCATTGGAATGGAATCAAGCATTTGTTTCGATACTTGAAATGTTCCCTTGACATGGGATTGTTCTACCCCTATTGCAGAGAGAACACCGCCACGGTATCTCCCCACACCACCGCCGTCGCCGACCCCGGCCTTGCCGCTGTACGCCGCAGCGACGCCTCCGGCCGCCATGGCGTGGAGACCATGCGCGGTGCCGAGAGCAGCAACCGGTCCCGTGCAGCTCTTTCCCCCGATGCAAAGACTCCAAACAACTTGTTAGTTGGTTATGCCGACGCAGGGTACCTCTCTGACCCTCACAAGGCTCGTTCTCAAACTGGTTATGTGTTTACCATTGGGAATACGGCGATATCTTGGAGATCCACAAAGCAAACTCTTGTTGATACTTCTTCGAATCACGCGGAGATCATCGCTCTCCATGAAGCAGTTAAAGAATGTGTTTGGCTACGATCACTTGTTCGCCATATTCGTGATTCTTGTGGATTAGTCTCTACAACTGATCAACCTACGTGCATTTATGAAGATAATGCTGCTTGCATAGAGCAGACAAAGTTAGGTTTCATCAAGGAAGACAACACCAAGCATATTTCGCCTAAGTTCTTCTTCAACGTTCAACAACATAAGTTTTTGAATGTTCAGATCAATCAAGTGAGTTCAGAATCCAATGTTGCGGATTTGTTCAACAAGTCTTTGCCTAAATCTACTTTTGTGAAACATGTGAAGAGCATTGGCATGCGTCGTTTATCGGAACACTAGAGTTTGGTAGACTTCAGGGGGAGTCTACATCACATGTTAAGATCCTTAAGTAGTTGGTGCGTTGTGCTCTTTTTCCCTTCGATCAAGCTTTTGTTTTACCCAAGAGGTTTTTGTTTTGCTTGACAAGGTTTTTACCGAGGCAACGATATGTGCACCATGCAACCTAGGCATGCGACACAAGGGGGAGTGTTCCGGGAGAATTACTATTCTACCCTTATGTGTGTCTTAGCCTAATAGGTTTCCTGTTAGGAGATAGATTAGCATCTCCGTAATAGATTAGGACTCCGAATCCTACGGGATTGTGGTTTTGTAAATGCCTATATATAGGCCACCATATCATTCAATAATACACAATTATTTCATCCTGCATCACTTAACACATTCAACTAAATTACAAAACCAAATAACAAAATATATATTTCATTTCCCTCACATAATATAATATGACCTTCAGCGATTGCACACTCGGCAAACAAAGAGGATAACTGATCGACATCAGTGGTTTCTTGCAACCTACATCTGTATAGCTCACGAGCACGTTGCAAGGACTGAACAACAGCTGCATCCCCACCTCTGGTCCTCGCTGCCATAACAACCTGTTCCAAATACAACATTAGCATGAAATTGAAAGCCACATTTCTCTTCATTCTAAACTTTCCTACAAAGTTACAACACAAATTACGTTGTTTCTCCCAAGCGGCTATCCATACTTGCACATACAATGAGATACCACAGTTCACTTCACTAAATCAAAACCTATTAAGTTCAGTTGAAATGCAACATATAACACTACATTTCACTACATCACCAGATTATACTAAAGAGAGGTTTGGTTATGAATTTATACTGTAAATAATTAATGAGACTTCAGTTGTATTGTCCTTACCAATTTCCCCTTCAAATGGACTCCATTTTCCAGCAGTCTACCTAACACACCCTTTTTCTCCAAATAAAGACTACGACACCAATTTCTTCAACGCATTCAGACATAATTCATATCACTCTCTATTAAAGACGGAAGACAAAACAACTAAGGATGGATGGTTACACAATCATAAGGACTGAGACATGAAACTAAATTTCTAATGTGAAAATAATAGTTCTTTTAGCTACCACATGAATCCTATAAGTGATCACTATAACCATACAAGACGACGAGAAATTCTATGGTGCAGCGCTGCATACCATACATACTTTTAATCCACCATTCATACACCTCACGGACTCCACGTGTATTTTAAGACATCCTCTATTTACCGTCCGATTCGGTATGTATGGTATGCAGCGCTGCACAATAGACAAATCCATACAAGACAAGTTAGCAAAGTAGTTTTGAATTTTGACACTTCAGAAAAAAGACAGAACACTAGTTGTTGGGCACTTGCAGTGTCCCTTTTGATTAGCTTGCATGAGTAATGCCGTAATTGCCGTTGGTTGTCGTTGACATGGAATTGGAATAAGTACGAAATAGTAGAAGCTGCCAAGCTGGCCGCAAATTTTGGCAATGCCTTTCCCACAAGGGAGATGCCTATAAAATATAAATACTATAAATGGCAGCATCGTTGATATCTCTAAGCCCAACCACTCACTTAGGGATGCCTTTTTGTTCTTGAGAATTCGGGTCAACAAAAACTGATATAGACTCATGTCAAATTCTTCAAATGGAGAAGATGACTTGAGGTTAAGAATTACTGAATTAGGGTTATCATTCCCACTTCAGTAATTACTCAATATACTTCCAAGAAACAAATAGACGATTTAGAGTTTTGATGCATGGAAGTGATGGAACTAAGATACTCCCATATTTTTTGCAAAGAAGATACTCCCATATTAATTCTAAGACTATAGTTACATGATATGAACCATAGTTAGACCTTTTTCAATGCAACAATTAAACTTGGGAATTGGGATCATGTACAGTACAGATTGAGGATGAAGTTTTTTCTTCTCTTCTCGGGCATTCCCACAAACAGCTTTCTCCAAGTAGGATCACCTCGGAAGAGCTTCAAGGCTTTTGAGTAACTGTCATCATCAATTTCGTCCATCTTGTTCAAAATTCCAAAACACTGCATCAAGTATTCTTCATCGCTAACCTCCTTTGAAACCGACTGAACCTCATCATTCGCACGCAGAGGTACAGAATCAGCAAATCTTTGCTCATGTGCTGTTTTATGTCTCTTCTTTGAACTGTCCCCATGGACACGGGTAAAGGATGAGGAGACTTTCCTCTTTCCACTACTTTTCTCAGTATTGGTGGATGCACTTTGATTTCCATGCTCTGCAACATTATCAACCTCAACTTCTAGGATTTTTCCAACAATATTATCAAGATCATCCTCATCATTAACATCAACATGATCATTATAATCAACATAATCATCATCAACATTATAATCCACATCATTCTCATCATCACCATCATCATCAATTTCATTTTCATCAATATCATCCTCAGCATCAACATACTCAAAATCCCTTTTTGCTGATTCTGCTGGCGTCTACACATCAACACAAGAAAAATCTTAAAATCGTGAATAATCATACCATGAATAAGTGAATAACGGAACCACTGTTTACAGAATATGGACCACTAAATTTCTAAGCTTTGTGCTATATAGGTGTCTGTCCTTATGCCTAACATATGAGTAGTTTTGATCAATGGAAGCTTTAATATTAGTGTGGGTGATCGCATTTATGTATATTTATATACGTACAGAGTCCCATAATCTGTTTTAATGCCTTCATCCCCACATACACGAAATACATTTCAATCAGCAGAATCCTACATCTTTTAGGTTTCCATTTTTTTTGGTTGTGAATGGTCAACTGAAAAACAATGCAGCATCTACATGGCTTTGCAATGTGCAAATCATATCAACTGATAACGGAAAATAAATTGATTACCATCACATCGGTGCAAATGAATTCACCTATTAACAAACAATCTACAATGATGCAGATAGCTTTCAAAATGATATTTTAGCCTCATATTATTTGTATGTTTTACTTGTGCAGCAACTGATCATGACATCATATGCAGAAATCAGAATGCATCCAAGCTACTTGACCACCAGCACCTGTTGACTAAGTACAAATGCATTCGTCCATAAATCCATAATGTAGAGAGTAGAAACATCATTGCTCTGCTACCAGTTTTTTCTAAAACATGAGAGAGAACTTTAAACCATACACTAACTTATTGCGTTCTCTTATATTACCTATGCCATAATATTATGCTATCTTAGTCAGAACATAATGACAATATCATTCACAATTGCATCCCACATGAGAAAACAAGGTAGATGTTTAAGTGAAGCTACTAAGTTCTCAAACTGTTGACCAAATAGGGAAAGAAATACTGCACAACACACCGACAACAAACAAGATTACTTATATCACCTCTTTAGCCGCCGCTTTATGTTTCGGGTACAATGGTGAACTCCCAAGATGATCATATTCTTGCTTATTCCGGTTAGCAGAGTTTATTTTGCAACGTTTCTGTTTGGAAAAAAAAAAACACCACATGTGTAATTAGATTGCATTAATAATCAATGAGAAACTGTTCAGAGGAGTAATGTATTTAACTAATATACCTGATAGTCCTCATCAGTAAATAATTCATCACACAGCCATTCCCATTCAGCCATTTGTCTATTATGAAACAGCTTTATGGGAGGGTGAGCCCGTGCATATTCAGGGTCATAAGCATGTTTCTTGTAATGGGTGTTCAGCCTGCTCCTCCATTGTGTGTAGGACTTGGACATATGAGCGTCAACAAATTTCTTTACAACCGGGTCCGTATAATCAAAATCAAACTTGATCTAGCATCAAAAGAAGTAGTGACTCAGATTATTAGACAAATAAAATAATGTAGCAGTGATTTATTTAACTCACCGCCAACGCCTTGGTGATTTTTTCCTTATCCACAGCAGTGGCTTCTTTCCAGCGCTTGACCATAAGTGGAGCATTCTGGCGCGTTTGTATCCCAATCTCTGATCGAAACTTAACATTGGCTCGAACAGTCTGAGGGAGCTTGTGCTCACTATTCGGCCGGATTGGAATCTTCTGCTTGCAAGCATTTATCAGAGCTTGAGTTCCCAACCCCTGTGTAATGCCACGGGTTTTCCTTGCCTGTTCGTAAGAAACATTTTGAGCTGCTTCACCTACAAGAAACAAAGTAAAGGAAGCCAGTTTATATATCTAAGAGCCATTAAACGTCCCTATAGCGGAATTATGAAGATAAGACATTTTTTTGTGTTGTGGGGGGGCTAGTTTGTAGGTCTCATATTAACAAATTGAATTAACCACTAAAAAATTAGTCTATTATAACTACTAGAAATAAGGAACTTCATACAATGAATTGCAACCACCAGGCCACTAAATAAACAATTTTATTCATAGCAAGGGTTCATGAAGCAGTTGAGTGTCTAAAATTTATCATGTATATAGAGGAAAGGCAACAAGCTATGTAACCAGAGAGAAGACCATTTTTTTTTCTTCTTCTTTGCCAAGAGAACAAAAATTAGTAGTCAAAAACAATTGACACTGTAACTACTAAAGTTGAAGAGACAATTATGAGCATTAAGATTTAAAAACTATATTCCAAGATATAAAATGAACAAAAATAAGCAACATACCAAAAACTTCTATTTGCATCCTAGTTGGGGTGGCAAATGCATGTTCCGACTGTGCTTGTGATTGTTGCCGTGTTTGTGGGCGAGGCTGGCTTGCCTCTATTGACTTTCTTTTGCCCACTGTTGTTGATTGCAACATCATGAGCTTTAGCACTTCACAAATAGGTTCAGGGGTGCTCATTCACAATAGGTTCAGGGGTGCTCATAACTTACATAGGATGATAAAGGGATATAAACCAAGTAAACTGTGAAGTGCAACTATGTTATGACAGTTGCATCGAAAAAAAAAACTATATTATGACAGAAATGTATACAAGGAGTTATTCAGAACTGGAAAATCAAAGCTATATATAATAACACTATGGATACAGTGACATTGACTGAACTCTTTTTCTCCCTATCTCGATTACCACTACACCCAGGTTGATATCACACAAACTTCACTCAAAGAATCAAACCAACTCATATTTTTTATATTTGTGTCACACTAAATATAACAAATCAGAAATGCCAAATGCTTCACTGACCAAAATCTTCAAAATGAATCAGACTTGGTTAATCTTTGAGAAATTACTAACAATTCTTCATTTTATGAAACATAAGCAATCTGCTCTAAGAAAAGGAAGCATTATCACCAGAAGTAAAACACAAAGAGTTACATTCAGAACAGGACCAGAAGAATTGACATGGCAGCAAACCCAAGTAAAAATTAAACAGTTAGAAAACACAAAAACTGAAAACCCAACTAAAATTAACAATAAAGTTCAAAAATTTCTCAGAGGAAACAAAGAAAGATTGAAACTTTAAAGCTTTACCTACTGAGAAAGAGAAGCACGATGACTGAGGCTGGTGGGATGAGGTCAGAGGTGTTGCAGGGAATAGGAGACGAAATATAGGCGACGGAAATTGAATCGGAGAGAGATCGGAGATGGCTTCTCCGGGAGAAAGAAAGCAACGGAGAGAAAACAAGATTTGTGTGCTTTGGGGAGCAAGAGACGACTCTGGGGGCCCAACTCGTCTCCAATTCTATTTGTGACCTAAATTTAACACAACGACGTCGTTTTAGTGTCTTTCGCATAATATATTAATGGTAAAATTGCCCCTCAAATGCATAACATGTGATTTAAAATTGGATGGAGAACATTAAATTCAACGGATATGGTGCAAATCGGCAATTTTTACCAAGTTTAGGAGATAAATTGATTCAAATACAAGTTCAGTATGCAAATTGACAATTATGACCAAATTTGAGGTGCAAATCGGCTTTTTTGCCTATATTAATGTTACTTAGGTATTTCCCGCTTCTTAGCGCCAAAAAACTTCGTCTCTTATTCCACATAGCACAACTAATAAAGAAAAAAAATGTGTATCGAATTCGCTAGATTGGAGACAAGTGAACTCTTTTAGCCCAGAAAGGGCTAGCACTGCGTTTAGGGATGTGAAACAATCTCTAGGACTATGAGCAAAGAAGAATGAGGGTTTTTGTAATTGAGTTTCCTCGAATATGAGACAGTATTGGCTTGTCTTCTATGATTGGATTTCAATTGAGTATTTTTGTTGTTACTCTTGTAATCAGATCAGTTTATTTTTGTTGTTAATCTTGTAATCAGATCAGTTCCAGTTTGATGTTGGTTGAACTTCATGAACTATATAACTCAAAAACGTACACTAATAGGGTTTTCTAAATCGGTTTAAATCATGATTCAGGACATGACCATGACGGGTTTAGATTGGATAGTGTAACAAAAATAAATAGTTTCTCGTCTTTCATTAGAGCTTGACGATAAAAAAGACTCATCTTATCTACACGCATTACCTACTCCAAGTGGCATCACCATGCAAAAGCTTTAGATCCAGTTCCATTTTGCTTCTTCATTCCATGTTTGAATGTTTTGAACCGCAAACTACCATTTTCATTGTTGTACCTTCACGAAATGTTTCACGACCGATGCCTCAAAGCACAGAAATCAACTGCAAGAGAGGTAACAAGGCATGCATGACTGTTCAAATTGTTTTCAAGATATATATTATTATTTATTAGCACACAGTGATTTGATCTCAGAAAATCAAAAGTAAATATTTCTGAGTTGCAACTTGCAGGAGTTGGGGCAGGAATATAAAACATATTCAAATTAGGGTTCATAACACGATTATCTGGTTCTTGTTCTGATGTTAAAGAAAAGGAAGTTATCCAGTTACCATGCATGATCCTTGAGCACCTCCAGTAGGAGTAGGGCTTCGAGACTGTTATACCTTCTTCAGTGATGTTAGCCATCTGCAACTTGTTTACAGCAGACCTATCATGAATTCACGATACAATAGGACACTCATGAATTTCTCCAGAGACGTGCCGGTCATGAAAGGGCTCAGTGTTCTCTGAGACAGAATCTTCTGGGGAGCAAAGTAGGCTGAATTTCCGCCTGGTTCAATTCCATTGAGTACAATTATTTGTCACTGCTGAGAGTATAATTTATTGATGTTCCACACTATATATTATCAATTTTGATTTCTTTCAAAAAAACCCCACAAAGAAATAACAACAGTTCTAGTTCTAGTTCTTGTTCCTTGTGTTCAAGCAGAATGTCTAGTAATTCCCAAAAGTAAGGCACTCCAAATTTCCAATACTGCATGACTGATAGTGACCAAAGACTGGCCTTGGTTGTACTGGTCATTGCCCTCCCCTCTTTGGTTTAATATACTCAGTTATGTGCCAGAAAAAATAACAAGGAACTACACTTCCAAATAACCAAGCTGTGCAAGCATAAGTAATGAACAAGAAGAGCAGTCTAATATAAAGAAAAAGTTGAGCAAGGACCTTGGTCGTGACAGCCATAAGGTTACACAGCTACAAGAGCGTGCTTCTCGGTACATCTGGCGCTAGCTTGAAACACTAACATTGAGGCTGATCTCAGGCAAAGTAACTCTGTTCCACTGATAGTGACAGAAAAATGTTCAAGAAAAGCTCCAGCCGATCACTCTTCAACTATTGGCTGGTACAGAGAATACATTGCCAGATTGAAAACATGAGTATCAAAACAAAGAAGTAATGTAAACATAATAAGAAAACCCTTTTGTAATATTTGCACTGCATAAAGAACTCTGCCTGTCGAACAAAATCAACAAATGATATTTCACTACGATAATATACAACATCACTTTTAAAGTTTTAAATGTCACACCAAATGAACCTACCTCTCATTAACATGAAGCAAGAATTAAATTGAGCATGCAGAACATTGTTTTTGATAAACAAACCATGCAATACACACGTACACAAAAGAGAGAGCATTTCTAGATAGAAAAGGCCAGTATGAAGAATCATTTTGCTATTATAACTTGTATACAAAGCTCAAATCAGAACTTACTTTGAATAAGTGTACTCCTTCGACGCACTCCTTGGGTTTGTTTACTATGGATTTTCATGGCTAAAATCTGTATCTAGGCTTAATCAGATTATCCAAATCAAAACACAAAAATGCTGGAAAAATATTAAGGTACTCCTTCGACGAATTCATCTCACCACAAAGAAATTTTACTTTCTCCTCAAGATACTCTGGGTTCTGATTCAGGATATGTGGCCCTTTGGTTATAATCAAACAAACCTGTGAGAATTTAAGCCCCGTAATAAGAAGGATACCGAATCGCTTTTGTAACTCATCACTCCTGCCACGTATGCATGACAAGACCTTCAGAGTCAAAGGATTCTCCCCAAACCCAATGCTATGCATAAAATTCAATTTCTTCATTTCATGAACATGAGCTTTACAAGATAGGAACTGCTCCAATCCGCAACTAAATTCTTTCTTCATGTGATCTTCATCAGTATCATTGAGTACATAACTACCAATTCATATTCATTCTTAATCCTAGTAAAGAACCACTCATGAAGATCCATAGCCCTCATCAAATGAGGTAGCATTAACCATTCTATTTCTCCCCATCACATTTGGATACTTCCCACTCACTTCCTTCAACTCATTCTCATCCAATCCTAAACGTCTCAACCGTCCCAAAGTCGATACCACCGGGATTTCCAAATCAAGACTCAAAACTTCTATTCTTTCAAGAAGAAATCAACCAACATCCTCCTTCCTAACACCTAATCTACAGAAGTAAACAACTTTCTCAACTAACACCTCTTCCGAGTAACAAAGAAATGCATCTTTCTTCCTACACAACATCTCTCCCAACTTCCAATTTTCGACACCCAAATCATAAAACACCCTCACCATCCTACAAACCTCATACCAAGTATCCACATTTCCCTCCACACAACTCGCAATATCAAACTCCACAAAAACCCTCTTCAAATCACCCAACAACGCCACAACCTCACCACTCAACTCCCCGTCGACACGCAACAGCATCGAAAAAGCCAAGAAATCCCCACAACCGAAAGATTCCCCCAACCAAACTCCTTAAACTCACTAAGCCTACATTTCAACTCCCCACAACTCTGCTCAAAAACACAATGCTCCTCCCTGTACAACTTCCCCAACAAATTCCACGGAAACCCGAAGCCAGTAAGCACACAAGCAGCATTCATAACAGCCTCGTCTTCCGAAAGGAAGAACTTATTGGTGGGCAAGAAATGTGGAAGTAGAGTGTGGTGTATCCCTATGCTTTCAAAGAAAAACTCGAATTCGTTGATGGGGTGGTACCTGAGGAAGTGCTGGAAGCTTCGGGAGAAGTTGGGGCGGGAGTAAGGGATGTGCTTGACGAGATTGGGGAGGGTGAAGAGGGAGTGTTTGCTGATGTGCTTGGCCAAAGTGTAGGGGAGGGACCGAGTGGTGTGGAGGTAGTCGGTGAGGACTAGCTGGGCTTGGCTGAGGGCTTCAGATTTGTACTTGGAGGGGACGTTGGGGAGTCTTGGGAGGGCGGTGGTTGCGGTGGTTTTGGCGGCAGTGGAGAAGTGGTGGGAGAGGAGGGTGGTTTTGGGAGGGTCATGGTTCCCCCTAAAGATTGGGTTTTCACGGCAGTAATTCAGTAAACATAGTGCGCATAAATGGTCAAACATAAGGTAAAATTGAAAAAGAAACTCAGTGAGAAAAAAACAAATTACTACAAAATATATACACGTAGAAAGTATCAAAATCAAACACAGTCAATTTAGTAGATAAACCCGAAAATGAAACTCAACAAATATGAAAAGACAATAAAATACGTCAAATGTGTCATACCACTCCGGTAATTTGATTAAGCGGAAACCTAACTGGACACTAAGTTGAGCGAACGTGAGCTGGATATTTGATGTTCAATCATTTACTTGGTGTAAAATTTAATCAAACATAACTTTATCTAATTCAGGTCAGACTTGGATTGATAAAAAAAAATTCAATTTTCTTTTTAACTCGCCACAAAATGTCATTTTCTCTTAAGTTTTTTGGTTAAGTCTGGCCAACAATTTAGAAAAGTTTCAAAATTTGGTATGGCAGTAGTGGATTAGAGGCGTCCACCTGGTTTTGGTGTTTGTTATCCAACCTCAACTAAGAAAGATTGAAGATGGTAAATTTGTTATTCATAACATTCACATTATTGTAAAATTTGTAATCATTAGTACTATCACTACTATGACTACTATAATATTTCAACGACTGAATAATCATTTTACCATGTGTTTATCGGATCAATAGACTCAATTTGATTTCAACTTTTTGAAATTTCAAAACTCAAAATGGAACTTTCTCACTGTAATTCAATAAAAATATACAAGCATGAAACTCTTGATGACTTCTATAAATTTTATCCTCATAACAAGCTCATAAATATAATTATATAAATAATTCAGCTTCTAACACCCCAAAGAGTTTCTAAAGAGTTTTTACCTCTAGAAAGTAGAAATCAATGGAAATCAATTCTTACCTTATTTCCTTTTTACGACTTATCGAAGCTAAATGGCGCAATTTAACAACCAAATTCCCATATACTCAACAAATCCAAATGCCAGAACTACCCGCCCACCTCCCCGCCATGAAGCGCCGCCGCGACGAGCCGGAACCCCCGGACTCCGCCCCAAAGCGCCGGGCCAATGCCCAAGACGTCACCTTCCGAGTCGTCGTCCCGTCCAGACGGATCGGCAAGGTCATCGGCAAGGAAGGCTGCCGCATTCAGAAGATTCGTGAAGACTCCAAAGCCACCATCAAGATCGCCGACGCCATCGCCGTGAGTATCGCCCTCTGTTATATTCACACCTTTCTTATTTCAATGCAGAAAAAATGGTGATTTTCTGTTGTTGTTGTTGTAGAGAAATGAGGAGAGAGTGATTATAATAAGCTCAAAGGATAGTGATGACGAAACTACTGATGCCGAGAATGCGCTAAAACTAATAACTAACTTGATTCTGAAGGTGATGAGCTATCTTCTGCTTCGATTTTAGTGTTGCCTGTTAGTATTTTTGAACTCCAATACGGTTTTCGCAGTTTTTGTATTGAAAGATGAATGATTATGCGGTAGAGAAGCTGCAAACAACTTATTGGAATAAGAAATAAGGAAGGTTAGTTAGTTAGAGGTTGTCGTGTTTCGTGACAAGTTCTAAATGCTAGAACTATGGTGCATTTTGTTTAGGGAGTTGTCTAAATGAATCTAGTGCTTCTTTGAGTTTGTGTTATATGGTAATATACTGATGAGATGATTGATTCTTGAATGTATGTTGTTGATAGGATGATGGGAATGGCAGTGAGGCGGGGATAATTGGTGCAGGACATGTGGTGGCAAATACGATAAGACTTTTGATTGCTGGTTCTCAAGCAGGTTCTTTGATTGGGATGTCTGGTCAGAATATTGAGAAATTGAGGAACTCCTCTGGGGCCGCAATCGCAATCCTTGCTCCGAGTCAGTTGCCTTTGTGTGCGTCTGCCTGTGAGTCTGATCGAGTGGTACAGGTCAGTTTGTTTTTTGAAACTACAAGGACGATAGCTCCGTCTCCTCTTTCCTAGTACCATTATTGACTGCCATATTATTTCTAGCTCAACCTGTAGTTGGCTCTGTTTCTAATATAATGTTAGCTATCAAAATTGCTGATGATGGGCGTTCTTGTGAAATTCAGATATCAGGTGACATACCTGCTGTTCAGAAAGGTTTGGAAGAGATTGGTTGTCAGCTAAGGTTACACTCTTTTGGCTTTACATAGTGTCCATGCTATTGTTGATGTTTACATCTCAAGTCATTTTGGCAACATACTTAATATCTTCTCTCCTTAGAGAAAACCCGCGTCAGCAAGTGATTTCTATCAGCCCGGGCTATAACTATATAGCTATCCGGCTACCTCAAGTTCAAGCATACATGGACCCAGCTTCAGGTTATTCAGTCTTATCCATATAAGAAAAACTTAACATTACAAAGGCCACATTATGCAGCTCTATCAAGTTTTAATTTGTTTCTTATATTTAGGACAACCAATCTTGCAGCTGAATATATTACTTTTGAGATGACAATATCGGAAACAATGGTTGGTGGGTTGATCGGTAGAAGTGGCTCCAACATTTCAAGGATTAGAAGTGAGTCTGGCGCAATGATCAAGGTACCTTATCCTTTAAAATCCACTAATTATAATATGGTTTAAGGTAATCACATCTTGCAACAAGTATATGACATAATTCGCACTGTACCTCTCGCTCCTCCGGTTTCCCTGTGAATGTATCACTGTTTATTTCAAATAGGGTGGGTGTACATATTTTGTAGGTTTATGGTGGGAAAGGTGAACAAAAGCATAGGCAAATTCAATTTTGTGGTAATGCCCAGCAGGTATATCTATCTTTATCTTATTCTTTTTTTTTTTGAGAAAAATATATCTATAATTATCTTTGTTCATTCAAGTGATCTGACTGTCAATTGCAGCAAAAAAAAAAATAGCACGCCTGCACGCACAATTGGTAGTATAAACATTTAAGGCTAGATTTAAGATGATGAACATAGTTACTTTTTAAGTGCAACTGTTCCATGGACATCTCAATTGATGCACCAAAAGATGTTTGTGGAACTTGACTAAAAACTACTGTAGCTGGCCCAGTTATTAAGTGACCACACAAGTAATACTCTCAATCAATGTTCTAAATATCCCGATATATCCTCGATATATCCCCGATATTAAGAAAACGATACGATAAGTTGCTTATCGGTCTATTATATCGGTTAACCCGAAAAATCAAGTCAAATGACTATATATCGAATCAAACCGAGTTTGACCCGATATATCGGTGTTTTTTTATTTTATTTTTTTTAAAACCACGTCTGTTTGAAAATATAATTTAAAGAAAATGAAAATTTCGTTGATAACATTCGATGACGAGAGAGTTTATGATGAATGATCAACTCTATTTTTTTTAATTAATACTATTTATATATTTTAATTGTCAAAACAATCAAATATTTATTTTATGAAGTTTATTTAGTACATTTACTTCTATAAGTTTTAATTTCTCAAGTTTATTTGGTATATTTTGATGTATATGTTTATAAATATATTAAATTTAATTAAAAATTAACAAAAACGATAAATCTGATATAATCCGATATATCTCGATATATTTCCGTTATATCCTTATTTTACAAAACCGATACGATGCCGATAACCGTGATTTAGACCATTGCTCTCAATACTAGCAAGTAGGGA
This sequence comes from Argentina anserina, assembly GCF_933775445.1. Lineage (NCBI taxonomy): Eukaryota > Viridiplantae > Streptophyta > Magnoliopsida > Rosales > Rosaceae > Argentina > Argentina anserina. The sequence goes on along the minus strand of NC_065878.1, from coordinate 10,578,286 downwards.
ATTGTTGAATAGATCGCATATACTCTAAAACAATTATAGAAAACTCCAAACAGAACTTTAAATTTATATAATAAAATAAGGAGCCACTCTTCCCATAAAATATAGGGGACAAAGTTTAGTCTTGAAGTAGTCATGTGTAAGTTCAATGAAGCACTGTTTTCTCGAAATCTTCCATAAATTGTTCAGGAACATGAATAGGTAGTTTGTTGGAGCTACTCTAAGTTGTTCAGATTAGAGTCCTTGCATTGTAGTTTGGTTTTGTAGTTGATTGGTGTTCTGGAATATATATTCAGAATAGATGGTTATGTACTAATGTATGTTATTTAATCCTTTAACTTTGAACATATTAATAGAACTTTGAACATATCATTTGAAAATTATTAGAACTACATTACGAAGCACAGCTATTTCTGAAGTTGACATAAATTAGCATCTTCAAAATTTCAAATCGCATTTCTCAAAACAAGCATATTGTGCTTGCCTTCTTTTTATAATATATGAATCTTCTGCACATTAAGGTTCTCATGAGATTTTGTTGCTTACCAGGTGGCATTGGCCAAGCGGCGGGTTGATGAATACATTTACTCTCAGCTGATACAGCAAACTGGTGATCAACAGACAGCGTAATTTTCCTTCATTGATGCTTTTGGACTAGCAACAAGTAATATGATTTAGGAAGAGTAGGCTCATTTTTTTATCCTCACAAGTTGATTTTCAAAGCAAAATCTTTCAACATGTTTACTTATAGAATAAACATGAGTGGGACCATTTAAGTACAAAGTACAAACTGGTAGAAGCTTTGAGTGTATCACAGATGCTATTAAAAATATAACTGGATGATACAAAATTGGAAAGGATTTTCCCAGGATAGGTGTTACACCCATCTCACCAAGTAAATCTTTTGACCTTTTGATTGGCTATTCATTAATAATGATTGGATTTACTTAAGTGATCAAGCAAGCAAGTTTATGCCGTATGATCATGAAAAGTGTATTTAGCATGGGATCTCCTTTCTCCTAAATATTATTATTTTTTGTGCAATATATTCATCCCAGTTCAACGCTAATTAGATGCTCTAACACCAGGTAACAGGAAAGGTTAAGCGGAATATTCAGATGTTGTACCACCATTTTGGCATTCGGCATTCGGCAACAAAGTAAATTCAGATCCTTTTAACTTCTGAATTTTTGCTTCATTAATGTATTTATAAATATGATTACTGATTCTTTGAATTCTCATGCAAGAATAGGAGACATAAAATCACCAAAATCGATAAGCCATTGGTAGCCGTAAGTATGTAAATCGATAAGCATTTGACCATCGGAAGTCGGAAGTATGCATTTAACAAGTGTAGTCGTATGTTTGATAGAAATTAAACGACCACTGTGTTAGTTAAATGATTGACTGCTTTTCGATTTGGCCAAGTTTTAGTAGGATTCTTGTATCTGTAACAAGAGATTGAATGGTCCATGCCAAGTTGAGAAAGTCACCCAAGATGCTCCCTACAAATTACGGATGAACCCGTTGCCAGGTCGTCCAAAAATAAAAATGACACTGATCTTTCACATAAATAGTGCATTTGAATGCAATTCGTCTCTATGTTTGCAATTCGATTAATGATCCAGTATGTGCATTGTTGGCTCTGTGTGCTTCAATCAAACCAAGGATATAGAATATGAAATGCAAATAAAATTTGATAGGGAGGCCCGGGTGGAACATCTCCCTCACAAGTCACAAATTTGGTTAGGATGAATTTCATCAGTATTAGAAATGAGAGAATATACTGTCATTTGAAATATTACTCATCACTGGTTGTGTTACAAAATATTTAAGATTCACATTCCTGTGGTGAACTGAACTTACCAATCCTAACTCTTTTTTTATTTACATTATAGTCCTAAATTTAAATATATTAATTTTCCTTTTTCAAATTGGCATTTTAGATATTTGATGCAATATATGCATGAGGCAGATTAGGAAAGCCATGAAAAGGAAAGCAACATAATTTGACAAGGTACAATAGTAAGCAACAAGCCGGCCAACAACCACATCATGAGTTTTCTACTTCTATACACCATATAAGGAAAGTACATAAATTCTCGAAGTGAAGCGAACATTCGTATCCCTAAGTTTTCATCTTTAATACAGCTTTCCAAATTACACGAAAACGAAGATCCATTTCCTTTGTTTGTTTGATTTATAATTTATGTACAGAAAAGAAATTGGTATTATGCAATAAATTAAATTAAATGACGAAATATGCATTAAAAAAACTACCCCAAATATCGCTGGGAGATGGAATTTTCAAATTCGCTTTGCATGCATATTTTGATGCAAAACTATCTAGATTATGAATTAACTGACATGCCTAATCTTGAAAGATGTGAAATTCACTGTATAGTGAATCCAAAGGCAACTGTACTTTTGATTGAATTCATCAAAATATTATTTTTCAATTATAATAAATGTATTTGAAAATGAAAAAAAAAATACTATTGCAATTTTACTCTAGGTCAGTAAAAAAGAGAGATCTCTTGCAACTAAAAAAAATTATGAAGCTGTTTTAGGGTTTAAATTGGGTGTATAAAATATCAATCTGGATTTATCTTTACTGATGTTAATCTTAATCATCACATAATTAGTCCAGTATATCAGTACATTAATCTTAATCATCAAATTACCGAATGTATAGCTAATTAGATCTCAACGACTTAATAACGAACATATTAACGAACATTACAACTACAAGTGGACATGCATGCATGCTAATAAATTATCACTGAATTTGTTTTCAAAATAACGGTTCACTACATTAAGTTATGTCTGTACGTAAAAATAAACGAATAAACACGTGCACGCATATATGTAGTATATTTTAGGGTTTAAACAACACTAGAGGATGCAAATTTTTACTTATAAACCAATTGTGATTTGAAGTATTTTTGCTAGCTAGCTTCGAATGTCATCTCAGTATTTCTTTAACTTGTTGGTAGTACAAATATCCAAGCAAATTCAATAATAAAACCCAACGCTAGGTAAAAAAATGAGAGGGGGATAAAAACTGGATAAACCTTTGCATATTCTTATTTAAAAAAATCAGGCAAACATGGCAAACAGTAGGAACTATAGGAAGGGCATTTGGGCATAACGAAAAAAAATTCAAACCAGAAACTATGGCGGTTTTGCATTTTCCAGATAAAGAAGAACCATAACTCCCCTCTTCTTCTTTGTCACCATGCTGTCCCCATATCCTCCTTTCTCACACTATAAAAAATTCCGGTAGCTTATGTCAGAGTCATCCACTAGTATAGCATTCACTGCTTATCACTCTCTTTCTCTGTGTGTGTTTGAGAGAGAGAGAGAGAGAGAGAGAGAGAGAGAGAGAGAGAGAGAGAGAGAGAGTCCAAAACCACCAACAACAAATTGTCTGATGTATCTGGTCCTTTAATCCATCCCTTGTCCTAAACTTAAATTCCAGATACAATTCCATTTCCATGGCCTCCTCCTCGGTTGTGTCACCCAAAAAATGGAATTCTCAAATCCGCAACCCTGACATATTGGACGTGAAATGGAAAGCAAAATGCTCACGTTACTCTCACCAGTCAGGCAACGAAAGTCAACTTCCCAACCATGACTCAGCAGCTAAGCTTCCTGCCGAGAAAACCTCCATGGAGGAAAAGCTCACCAACCCGAATGATGTCTTGATTGAACACCCGCCCGTCAAGATGAAAGATTTAAAGGTTTACTTCCGGCTCCCCAACTTGAAGAGAAACGATCCTCCTATGGTGGTAGACAAAGTTGGGACTGGAAACCCTAACTCTCATGCTTCTGATGCGGTTGTTGCTGCTGCTTTAGCGGCTAAACAAGCAGAGGGGGATGTCAAGAGTTATAACTTTAGGGCCCGCAAAGCAGTACGTGATCCCAATGGGGATGCAGGTGCTCAAAGGATCAGTGCACCAGTGGTGCAGCCAAACAAACTTCCGGAGCGGAGTCGGGTCAAATTGGCTAGAGGTTGTCAGAATAAAACACCAAAGCAGCCGATGATGGGAATATCGCTTACATTGACGAAAGAGGAGATTGAGAAGGACCTTCTTATCATGACCGGGAGAAAGCCGCTGCGCCGCCCCAAGAGGAGGCCAAGGAGTCTGCAGAAGCAGCTGGATGTAATTGTCATTTCGTTGTTCATTTTTATTTTTTTATTTTTTTGGTAAAGTATGTACGTAGGTACGTACCTTTGAAAAAAAGAGAGTACTATACGGTACCTTGGGTCATAATTAGGGTTTTTTTTAATAATTTTATTTTTCGTATTTGATGTGGTCTTGATTGTTTTGCAGATTGCAACTCCTGGGACGTCGCTAGATGGACTATCAGCAGAAACCTACAAGGCCGATTAAAGGTTCAATCATATGAACATTTTCAACATCTTCTTGTATAATTGTTAGGTTTGCTTGCATTTGGATCTGTATATCAATTAATTAAGGACACACACATGACACATATATAAGTGTTGAATTGTCGATGAGCTGCTTGCTGTTTAACTGGGATTTGGAGCTGATTAAGAATTTGATTATGTTGCATGCAGGATTAAATTGAATATCAATCTAGCGGTGACGTTGAAGACTTCACTGCAATAAAGAACACAGAAGAAGGTATAACAGTGTACGTTTTGGATCTGGGCAGATTCAAGGGAAACACTGAACCTTTCATATATCTTTGGCGTTTAATAAAGATCTCAACAAATTGTGGGAGGTTGTATCATCTTTAGCTATTCTGAGTAGCTGCAGATGTAGATAGGGATTGTTATCAGGATTCAGTTACATGTTGGATGAAGTTGGATGAGCAAATTATATAATAAACATAATAATAAAATGATATTTGGAAATCATTTAGCACTTCTTGACACTAATCTCCATAAGTTTTCTTATTGGACAATGATTGTTGGACTTAACAGTTTGAGAAAATCTTAGGCCTAGTGACCTTAATCTTAGTTGTCATGTCAAGCTATCTAGACATCTCAATCACTTAAAATCATGTCATGTAATAGTTAAATAAAAGAACCATTATATCATATTAATTTTTAACCTTCTACTATTATAACTGAAAGTGAAACTTTGGCATCAACAACTTCACTAAAAATTTAAACTTCTTATATTGCCTTGATGCAAAGAAAATATGTGAAGGGGTAATATGGTAATATATTAGAGATATAATATCACTTTAATTAAAAACGTGGGATCCTGATTTAGCGTGTAAATTCGCAGGGAGAAGGAAATCCGCTGTATCGCGCGGGGCACATTGCTAGTGATAGATAATTTTAGCTTAAAATTAATATTAATTTATTATTATTACAATGGCTCTTGAGGCGGAACTATAGGTTGTGCTTGAGGTTCAGGTTGATAAGGAGCCCTTTGGTACTGGTTGTTCTAGTTGGAGGAGCTTGCACCGTGATAGCCACCACTAGGCCTTTGGAAACTTTGGCCTTGCTCACGATTCACAAACCCTTAGTCTCGGTTTTGATTGCCTCTCCACTCAAAATTAGGGTGGTTTCTCCATTCGGGATTGTAAGTGTTGCTATAAGGATCATTTCTTGGTTTGGGTTGGAAACCAACTTGGTTGCATTGCTCCATGTTAACTTGATATGCACCTCCATTTGGACAAAGCATTGTCTCATGTTGGTCGCTTTCACAAATTAAGCAAACTTGCTCAACCATCTTGCTTGCCATAGGTTGAAGATGCTCTTTATTTCATTGAGCATTGAGAATCAAATCTAGCTTCTTGTTCATGTTGGTTTCAATCCTCTTCAACTCAATTTGCATTTGAGTGTTGGGTTGCTCTATCTCATAAGCTCTTCTTTATTGATCATTCAAAATCACAATGGCTTCCTTCACCGGCCTCATATCACTTTGATTATCATAGAGTTTTGATGTCTCGGCTAGTGAGTCAAGAATCATTTCCGCTTCAATATCAATCTTCTCCATGAAGCTCCTTTGATAAGCATTGTCAATTCTTCTTTTAGTCTTATGGCTTGATCCATTATAGAAGGTGCTCAACAAAAGCCACTTCTTCACATCATGATTAAGACAATTTTGTTCCATGTAATTGAATCTCTCCCAAGACTCATGAAACAATTCCGATGGAAACTCTTGGAAAATCATGAAGGAGTTCCTTAATGCATTTCTCTTGGATGGTGGAATGTACTTCTTGAGAAATGCGGCATTCATCTCATCCCATGAGGTGATACTCGCCACCCGAATCTTGTACAACCAATCCTTAGCCTTATCCTTTAATGAGAAAGGAAAAAGTCTTAGCCTAAGATTGTTTTCATCATACCATTGAGTTGGACTGTAGAGAAAACTTCATTGAATAGCTTAATGTACTTGAATGGATCACCGGCAAAACCACCATTAAAAGTCGGTATAAGTTGCAAAGTGATTGGCATGATATGGAAGACATGAGCACATGGTGGTAAGACAATGCAACTTGGATGATTTGTGAAAGTGGGAACTGTATAGTCCTTCAATGGCCTTGGTGCATCAACCATATTTTCTAAAAAAACCTCAACCCTTGGTCTCCTTCTATAAATAAGAGTAATGGTCTTATCGGGATTAGCATATTCCTCTTCACTATCCGGAACGATAAGATTTTGATCGTCACTTGGGGTGCTTGGAGGAGATAGATGTCATTTACTTGATTGACTAATGAGATCCATAAACACCTATAACTATTCAAAGTAAAGGTAAGAACACAAGTTGAAACATAAAATTAGAAAATAAAATTGAAACTGGGCAAACGATCGATCGTCAAACATAAACGATCAATCGTTAACTTGGACTTATTTCTGTACGTAGGGAAGATCAATCGTCAAACACAAGCGATCGATCGTTTCAAGGAAAAGACTTGAAAAATAGAAAAATGTATAAAGACAAGTAAAATTCTAGCTTCCCCGAAGGCAAACCGATTTAGGAATTGGATTTTACTCCAAAACCCGGTAACGGCGCCAAAAACTTGTTGAACCAAAGGTCATCCTCAAGTATAAGGGTGAAGTTATAGTGTAGTGGGATTATGAGTAGGGGATATCATACCCAAGGGATTGGAAAACCCTCTCTAGCTAAGAGAACCTAAGGGATGCTAGAAGAATATGCAAATGTACAAGTCACAAATCAAGCCTCACAAGTGAACCCAAATTCATAGTGGATATATGCAAGATGGTGTAGTGATTCAAATTTGTTTCGGATGTGAAGTTACTTCTAAAAACTAAATTGACTACTTAAAATGTAAATTATACTATGCTAAACTAGATGCAATGAAATTGATGAGAGTTAGGACTTAAGGTTTCCACCTCTAGTTTCTCTTGTGAACAATGATGCTACTAAATTGAATGATGCTACTCTAACTAGCCGATTTCTCTCTTTGTATCCATCTTGGGCATGACAAGAGACAATCTCCTTTATTAGTAACAAGCAACCCCTCTCGGGTGTGGTACTTAACTACTCAAGTCATGCATGTGAATCTGGTTAAGTATCAAATGCATTACCCTAAGTGCATAAAGTTTGGAGATAAAAGAAATCATGCAAACCAACTATGGTTATCTCTAAGTGATTATAGTTCACAACTCTAACATACACATATGATATGCTATCATGCTTCAAATAATTAAGGTTAATCAAGCCCTAATGGAGGTGCTCGGAAAATTGCCGGAATTTCACATTTTTCTCTTCTTGTCAAGATTTTCTACAAAATATGGAAATGAATTAGTCTAAATTAAATTAAGCACATAGAACAACTAAATTTCATGTTTTAGGATATTATGATCCAACATTAATGACCTAACGACCCTTGGTTTAACTGTGAGTGCATTCATCTATAATTATTGACATTGTTTTGGGGTGATTGAAGCGTATCTAGTGGTGGAGAGAAATTCATATATATTGTTTCTCTCATATTTACATCCATGTTCACTTTTTTATATTCTGTTTTCAGCAGTACTTAAGTTTTATTTATTTTTGTTCACCAATCAAATCAACTCCGAACACCCTCTTGCATATATGTGAATATTGTAGATAATCGTTTTCACTAACGCTCAATTTTGCAGAGTACCCTCAATCCCTGGCCTATAACGATAACCTTTACTAACCAGTAACCACTATACTATCTTATACAAGGTTTTATTGATGGCCTTAAAAACGATTCATCATTTCACGTGCTTGCATAGGAAAAGTGATCCCTCGGCGTACTATGGTGATGACATTCAAGTCGAGATGGACAATACTTTTGTCATCTACATGCGATTTCGATCGTATCCTCAAAAGAGGGATAATATATATATATATATATATATAAATTATCGGCGTTATTAGCCTTCTTCATGTCTCTATTCTGGACTTTCTTATAACGCTGATGAGACCAAAGAGGGATATGATTTCCGTCTTGGTTGACGTTTTTCGTGTGACGGTCTTGGAGGAGTTACGTTATTATTAAAAAGGAAGAAATTGATTTTTTGTGGTCGCCTGAGTGCACCGCTGTTTTGGGTGCGATCATGAGAATAGCCGATATGCATCAATTATTTTGTAACCATATACATCACAACCCTTCTAATTTCGATTACAAACTTGAATAGTTGGAATTATTCGAAACCTATACAACCTTCATTTCTTGTGGATGCGCCGCCATCGTGATTGTTATTTGAATGTTTGAGTTCTCTTAAACTCATGTCTATACACGATTATCTAAATATCTACGTACTCATTTATCTGAGTTGAAATTCACTACTCTGAAGCAACACTATTTACTGACAAAAGATCCCAAAATTCTTTGGGACACACTTAACATGATTAAATAAACGTCTATGATGTTGTTTTACCAACGTTGACCTTGATGCATGCTTCACATCTAAGAAACACATGCCTTTTTTTGGCACCTGTATCTCTATCTATTTAGGGAACATTTGAGATGGAAACGTAACATTCTTCCATTCTCAAGTTAGCAAATTTTGAGCCACAGGCTAAGGCTCCGCCCCATCTCATACGCAAGATTTGCTTGTTATGAATTTTTGATTAGTCACTCCATTTTGATTATGTTTTCTACTTAATATTTTTCAAGTATAACATTGGCATTGCCATGTTTCTTACTCGACTTTAGCTTATTGGAAGCTTGTTTATGTCGTATTAAAGATTGACATTCAATAAAATTTCTCAATTTCTTGTTTACTAGTCGATCTTTTTGAGAATTTTATTTACCTTACACTTAGCATGAATGGTCAACCTTTACAACTCGTTATGATTCTTAAAAAAATTGACCGTTTTTGGATTACATAGGACTCTAATAGTACTACATTGTGAATTTGACACTTAACATTTGGAAAACGAACCTCAGAATGTCAAAATTTGACATTGTTATGATCTATGCGTTTCGGCACGTTTCCGAAACTTTTTTTCGACGTTTCTGGCCGTTTTGGCCGCCTTTTGGCCTATTTTTGTCGTTTCTTGCAGCACTGCCCAGTTCCTGCCGGCAATTCCTGTCATATATGAAGTCCGTCCTCCTAACCGGCCAGATTCTGGCCGGCAGCGGCTGATTTTCGGTCTCCGGCGGCACCGGTTTTCTACTGAGTTTTCCGGTGATGTTACACAGTTTTCTCGTTGTTTTTCCGGCATATTTCCAACATTCTTTGTTGAAGCATTTTCCCGCCAAAGTTTCATTCTGTTTTGAGTTAGACACATGTAGTTGTTTTACGGATCTCGTGCGGAGATTGTGTTTATATCTTCGTGCTTTGTTAAATTTTAAAGGTCATACATGCCAATAATTTTCATTTGAACACTTATGATGAGAATGGAAAGAAATATCTTTGTCATAAATTCTAAAAATTGGTTGTATGCAATCCTGCTGCCTGGCCCGCAACAGCCCCTACAACTACCATGCATCTACCTTGCACGGCTCTGCAACCCTGCGGCTGCCATGCATCCCCTGCATCCCCTACATCTGCCCCGTAGGCCCCCATGCACTACCTCTTGACAAACCTGCTTAATTAATGACTCCTTATTGTCAATCTTCTCACGTGAAGATTCTAATTGAGCATATTTCATTCTTACAAAGTATTTAAGGTAACATTAGTAGACCCTATCCAACCAAATGTAGACATTTTTTAGTATTTTTATGGTATAGGTTAAGAGCATCGACGCGTTTGTCACACATCGCTTTACTATCCACATCGAATGTTGCATTTGCTAAGTTTTTAGCTATGATCATCATACTAAGGGTTCATCACCCTTCCATCCTCTTTAATTTTTTGCGATTGGATACCATTAGAGAGTTCACCTCCAAGACCTTTGATGATCTCACTTTGTATGTATACTGGGATCGTGGTTGAACATATAATTCGTTATGTTCATTCACAGTACGATCCAGCAGAGGCTCAACCTTGGTTATGGGCACTAACCTGCCAATCTTTTCATGGGGATATGTAATGATGTTGCATGCAGCGACACTTATTTATTTCATTACCACAACTTATCAAGCGTTTAGTGCGTATCAGATGGTTACTGGATACGATCCCAATATTCTTTTCACTAACGTCTATTTGGTTAAGTTGTTTATGTGCCTATTTTGTAGTAATATCAATGGGTCTACATGAAATGCTTAAGTATTTTGGTTGGTTATGATTTATGAATCACCAACACTTGTCCGCTATTTCCAATCTACAACTGTGGATCTCTGTCCTGCGATATTAGCAGACGGTCACTTTGATGAGACATACTTCTCGTCATTAGGGGGAGATATGGAATGTTCCATTCCGGTTTTCATGCTAGGAATTGACATGGTATGACACTATGTCTCATTAAGATCCTGCACTACTCAAAGTGAGCAAAAGTGTAACATATTATTGACCTCCAGAAAGTCAAAGATTCGATGCTCAATGACTTTACCGATATTGCGAAAGTGACGAGATCGCACATAAATGTTGTGATGTGCCGGTAAGGTTGAAACTCTTAGAATATGGGAGAATTTCACATGACTTGGTCCTAGCACCGTTGGCACCATCCTTAACAATCGGAAGGAAGCCGGCGATGGCACCATCATACGTTGTGGTGTTGTAGGCGCCCGTGGTATTGCATCAAAAAACAAGGGCGGAAAACACAAAGATGAACTAGTAAGGGTCATAGCTTCGGTCTTGGCTCCTACCTAGATGAGGGGGAGACCATCAAATTCTCTAGATTCAAACCAGAAAGAAACGAGGTGCGTAGGCACAAGTATTCCGCCCATCATCAAGAGATATTCTCTAAATATGTGTATCAACTAAGTTTTTGTGGGATGCTACAGACTCCTTTTGTTGATGTTCGAGAACAAAAGAAATATCTCAAATTGATCGTATAAGCGTGCGCGCGTGTTTAATGGATTGATCTCCCATGATTGATGATGTATTCGCTTATGCTCTTATTTCGTTGTAAAGTATCAACGTTGAGCAACTTCACCGAAGTGGAAAGAATCAATACAAGATGAACTAGACATGTTATGTTAGTCATTGTTCATAAGTGTAATGAGAAAGATAAAGTCATGCGATATTTGCAGGACGTATGGCGCAAAGATTGTCTCATTATCCTAGTATTGGCTACGATGAGTTATATTTTCTCGTAATAGACATAATTGTTTTCCGCTACTTGATCAATAGTAGTATCCATGAAAACTGATTTACAGCATATGATAGTGGTTATAGCATATCTGTAAAGGAATCTTAACATAGATATGAGAGTGCCTGAATGATCTTAATTGCTTGATTAAATGCCACCAGACCACGTAGAGCTTATGCAGTCAGATTGAGACGTTCGAAAGAACATAGTACAATCAGTTGCAAGAATTTATATCCATATGTGTTCATATGAAACCAATTATAGACTCTCTATTCCGTCTAAGTTAAGATGCTGAAGAGTTTTTATGAGCTATAGATACATATATGTAATTATTGTTGGGACACTTTTGCTTTTATTATGATGTGATTAACTATGCGCCTATGCTTCATCATTGGATTTGCATTGCTCATTTGACATGGGTTTAGTTCTACACTTAGTGAACCAACACAAATCATATCCACACCAACGCCGCCAGCAGCTCCAGCAACATCAACGTAAGCCTTGGTGTAGCAGTCGACACTGGCAGTGTAGAGGATGCGTACGGTTCTGTCTCGGACCAAAATCAGTCATTCATTGGTCAATTCCCACATTCATTTGTGAAAGACACATTGAATGTGACAAACCAGAATCTGTCCAGTTTCATAGGTCAACTTCAACGAGACATACATGATAGCTCACTCAATGAAATATGGTGAAATTGGTACCGTTGGAAAAGTCTATGTGTCTACTTTCTAGAGACACCAACCATTTATTCATAGATATCGTATTGAGTGAGTTATGGCCGTTTTAGCAAAGTATAACAGTTATGTCCAGAAATTTTCAAGTCAGTCAACTTCGACAGAGCACTGTGAACTGCTCCGGTCGAATTAGGTTGTGAGCGTTATGTCATTACAAAGCCACGGGTGTCTACTTTCCAGAACATTTTACAATTCACTGATACCTATTATGACGATGAAGTTATGGCGTTTAAGTGAGTGAAGGTCATTCTACCCGAGAATCTGATTTTCATTGCAAACTCTTGTTCTGAGTTGTTATGCAATCTTGTTTCCTAAGATCAAAATTTGTCTATGTATAACATATATGATCTAAGGATATGTGGTGAGATTAATGATTAATGATTAATTATTAGCCCAAGACTACTTTTGAGAAGCATGTAATGAACGTTGTATACGTTGTTCTTTGTACTCCATGATTATGGCACTAATCATGGGGAGTCTACCTCATATGATGTTATCAAATGTAAACGGTGTGTTGTGCTCTTTTTTCCCTTCGTTCAAGCTTTTTTTTCACCCAAGAGGTTTTGATTTTGTTTGACAAGGTTTTTACCGAGACAACGTTATGTGCACCATGCAACACAATGGGGAGTGTTTTGGGAGAATTACTATTATACTATTTTGTGTGTATTAGCCTATTTAGGTTTACTTATTAAAGTATATTATGTTTTATGTAATATATATTCCTGATTCATCGGGATACTCCGTATGTAATGCCTATATATAGTCCTTATTATCAATTAATAAAGGATTACGTTCTGTTTCATTATGTTGTTATTATTCTTGTTTCGTTCCTCGTCCAACATATATATATATTATTTTTTGCATGAGTTGTTGTAATTGCAATAATAGCCTAGTGGTAATTGGTTTCAACTTGTGGGGAGGAAGACCAAGTTCAAATTACTACCAACCACCGGGTGTTCGTAATAATCAACAATTAGAGCTACATTTTCGAGTCTACAGTTCGTCACTCACTTGAGTTATACTTACCTTTTTGGTGATCTATGAGAGGTGAGTGAATTGATGGTACCAACAATTGAGAAAATTAGGACAACGAATCCAAGTATAGTTGCACTGCCTGTCCAAAGATCCTTGAAGTAAACTTGTTTCAGCTTTGCCATTCGGCGATTGCACACACTGGTCTCATAGTGCTCATTAAGATCGTCACATATTTTAAAATAGCAGGAAATGTGCTCGACAATATGCACACAGAGTGAGTTAATAAGCTTTTCCACCGATTTGTTGCTGCCTAGCAAGTTCTCGACCACTCCATCTTTGATCAGCAAATCTATGTCTTGCACAGTGTTGACAAGTTGACTAAGTAACAAAAAATAGCTGCAGACGTAAGCCTGTTCTGGGTAGATGAGTTGTTCTAAGGCCATAATGTTTCTTATGACGCTTTCTGCATCATACGTTGCCCAGAATCGTGTAAGCTTTAACTCCTTGGTTGTAAGAGATGGTAACTTAACCCTTGTTGATGACAATTCCTTTATGACAAAGGGTTCTGCAAGATGTGTAAACTTTACCCCTGCCGCCTTGAGCTTTCTCACATCATATTTACATCTTTTTTGATTATCACTAAAACAGTTAACTTTCACCTCTTTTGTACACACAAAATCTCTTACCAAATCAGTGAAATGTTTCGGGTTTACTCCAGGGGCTTTATCCTTCTTGTAGTATTCTTTAAAGAAGTTGCAGGAATATTTAAGAAATTGATGCTGAGCAGGTTCAGGCTGGTGCTGAGGCAGCTGAGCAGGTTCAAGCTGGACGTGAATCTGAGGCTCAGCAAAGTCATAAAGCTTTTCAAGAAAATAATAAGGAATCTGATTTTCAAACAGTATCAAGTCCGTCACTACAGCTTTCCTCATCCAAGGTGACCTCAGTATGTGATGATTTTCTGTTTCAGAGTCTGTAATAAACAGTTCAATGATGAAGCAAGCATCAACTAGAATCATGTCCATAAAGTTGCCTCTACACTCGATGTAACCTGCATAAAAGCTAAGAATTCTGTCCTGATGCTGGTTGACCAACGCTTTCAGCTCAGCCTCATTCTTTGAACAGCGTAGGAGAAATTTCTCATAATATTTCTGTTTATGGCTTTGCATATCCTTCAGATTTGGACTGCCATAGTGGAAAGGGCCGATCGAAAGTAATTGAGGAGTGTATGAGGCTTTATTTACATTCCGGAGTTTGCTAGGAACCCTGTAGATGCACCACTCGTCCAAGACAGGTTCTGGTTCAGTGCACTCAACCCGAACACTTGCTCCATTCATTTGTGAAGACGGTGAAGTCATCTCTGAAATTAATGAGGTCACATATTACTTTACAGATAATTAATTAGTAGAAGTAATTATCAATTAACTTACAGCTTCTATCCCTAAAAAGAAAAAGTTTACTGCTAGGTACCATCGATCTCCTGGCTCCACATATGTCAATAATGTGAATCACTGCTGCTTGTACGAAGTACGAACATGCATAAAGAAAAGAATATACACACACAAATCCAGTGAAAGGAGAAGAGCCACTTTTCCCTTTCTTTCCCAGCAATGCGAACTATCCTCGCAATGAGACCACGAGTTCATCTCTCTATTTTTTTTGCCAGTTTTAAATAATAAACCTGTCATTTATTCCTTCAATGCATCTAATTTTCGGTTTAGCCCGACTTTTTTGGGGTCCAATACCTCAAGCTCAAAATCAAGCCAAGCCTAAGTTTTGGTTTTTGGAAGCTATTGCCAAAAAAAAACATAGAGGTTGGGCACTACTTGGGTTTAAATCAAGATGGAAACTTAACTGCGCGCTACGCCGCTACCTATCTATTTTGCTTGTATTAATTAAGTGGAAGAAAATGTAATTAATTAATAAAATATTAGTATTATAAGAAAGCTTAGAAGAATTGATATATATTGCTATACACTACCTGTAGCTAGGATGAGGAAAACTGACAAAGAAACCAAGCTATTTTTGTTTAATTTTACTTTGTGGATAAGACTCATAAGCTCCGTCAAAATCATTATCTCTAGGGTTTTGGAAAAAAGTTTGTTCCTCTCCAGGGACTAATTTATCATCAGTTCATGGGTAACTTGGGTTCTTTGTTTAGTTCCATTATGATCGTAGCCTCTAGGCGGTGAACTAGGTTGTTTGTATCCTTATCTCTTTCTTGAGTTTTATAAATGACAATATCACTGTGATTTCAAAAGAAGAAAATGTAATTTAAGTGTGACAAATGTATGATTCAATGTACATCCTTAGGATTCTATAATGATAACGCACACTCGCAACCCGAAGACTACTATGAATAAATTTAAAGGGCGATTGAATAGAACCGAACTAAGTGAAAAAAATAAAAAGGAAAAAATGTAATTAATAGAAACAAGTGAAATATAGCAAAATGATCAATCAGGGTATAACATACAAACTGGGTAACTTGGGAAATGAAAAACTTATAAGATCCACTTACTGGAACTGAAACACCAGCAGGCCATTACCGTATTAGTAGTGTATGATTCTTGACCCCGCACTTCTCCAATGTTGTAAGGTTCTACTATTTCCCCCTTTAAGGTTCTATATATACTATCCAAGACTCAGTCTCAAAATTAACTTTTTTTTCTTTTTTGAGTGTAACAACTAATCACTCATAATTAACTTAAGTTGGTACAACAAACATTTGTCTCGTAGACAATCTAGAAGCAAGGAGGCACAATAGTAGGTAGATAGATACGAAATAGAAAAAGAAATAGAAATAGAAATAGAAATAGTTGAGGTTACAACTAGTTGGATAATAAATAATTAAATATATAATTGCTACTTGCATGTGCAGAATAAAGCTACTTGGTTTAGTTGACCAAAAACCATTTGTACTTGGTTTGGTTGACAAAAAAAAAAGCTACTTGGTTCGTATTATTTCTTTTGTTGAATTTAGAGGTCAGTTGAATCTCTTAAAAGATGTGTATGCCTTACATGTAAATGATGTGATTCATGTAACTAGCAGGCGGGGAGGGTATGGGCAAGTGCATCATGATACAATGTATGCCATAATACGGTACGGTTTTAAGACCCAAAACGCAGTACTTAGATGACGCTAGCGATTGCGTCTGGATCATATATAGAGTTATCGTCCCTAATAAAATCTCCGGCAAGGGTTTAAGATATAGTTCCGACAATGGTAAGTGAGAATGTGAGATGATGGTGTCTAGAAAAATTAAGTAAGATTCTGAATGCAATTATAAACTCGCGCAGTCGTGTTATGGTGATCGGAGACAGGCGATTAGACGCTAGTGGCTAACATTCGGTGTCCCGTGACCAATGAACGAAACTTCCACTTTCTCTTTTGATTTATGTGACTAATAGCTGGGGAAAAACACTCATGATTTATTATATTTTTGTTAAAACATAAAAAAATTTAGGCAATAAGTGTCGTTAGTGGTTAACTTGTGTTCAGGCTGGGACCTAACGGGTAGCCGGGTAGGCCAAACAGGTTGTCGGCACCAAACCCCAAAAAGGCATAAGAATTTTTTAATACATATTTTGTAAAACGAAAAAATAATGATTAGACCCCAATTTAAAATGCACAGTAGCCGTATTCTACATCCCAACATCAAATCCTTAATTTAATATGGCTGTCATTAAGATTTCTTAGGGGTGTGCACAAAAAACGGAAATCTCGATCCCGTCCTGATCTCGTTCCGAAATTCATAAGGACGGGACGGAGGTCTAAAAACGTTCGTCCCGTCCTGATCCCGTCCCGTTTCATAATAGTGGGACGGGACGTGGGACGAATAATTTTTATCTCACTTCGTCCCGTCCCGTCCCACCTTTAATGAAAACTTAAAAATTCTTATATATTTGTATCAAAATGAAACTAATTTATGTTCTTAATAACTCTAAAATTATATCAATTTAAATAGTAATCGTAAATTATAATATTTTGAACATAATATGCATTTTTTTTTAAAAAATTCATTATTGAATAGTACTTTGTTAATGAAAAAGTAAAAATATAGGTTTTTATTTAACTTTATATGAATGTGGGATTTGTCCCGTCCCGTCTCAACCGGGATTAATCTCGAGTAGAATGCATTCTTAAAAACCCTCGTCCCGTCCCGATCGCATCCCGATTCAAAAGAGTGGGATGAGACGTGGGATGAGCCCCGTCCCGTCCCATCCCGTTCCATCCCGTCCCGTGCCCACCCCTAAGATTTCTTCATCACTTGTGTGGTTGAGACTTTGGAAAAGATCGATAATAATCACGATTCCAGTAATTCTATAGGCCACACTAGATCGACTGTGTTACCTTTTTTTAATAAACTTTGTATCAAAATACATGAACCATCTATAGAATTTCTTAGTTTGAGAAGGATATATATCGATATTTTGTATGATGTTTGTTTTTCGAGTTTTTGTATAGTACTAAAACACTAGAGGGCGCCATTTTTTAAATCCACCTTACGTTTTCAAATCTTAGGTCCGACCTTGCTTGTGTTTAATTAGGCAGTATACAACTACAACTGGTCAACTGGGCAAAGAAGCCAGACCTGCCCCCCATTTCACAAAAGAAAAGGAAAAAATGAAGAGGTCAAACCATCAAATTAATCTAAAATTGTTTTTTTTTAAATTGATGCAAGGTCATATATTAACGGAGCTTCTATTCATACCTCTTAAAACGACACTTAGACATCTTCCTTTCTTCAAGCTTTATCAAAGCATACTGAATTACCAAAAAATGTATAAGAGTAAACCATAAAAAAAGGAATAATAATTCTCAACTTACCTATTTTAAAGTATGAATGTAGATTATTCTTTTTAATATTCATTCCAGGAAAATCACAATTTGGAATAGTAAATTGAATACGATGATTTTAATAAATTCTTTCTTTTTTAAAAAAATATGTCATACCTAATGTATCAATTAAAATCTATGTATAATTTTTCATGAATTTCAATTTGACTGTGAGAAAACATACAAAACTTGTTCATGAAATGGTAGAAACTTTCATGTTGATTCTAGTGTTGCATATCAATGAATCCAAAGAAATTCAATTATTATTATGAATTAACGGAATTAATGAAAGATAAAATTAATTTGGGGAGATAATAAGTGTAATTACGTACCAAGGATTTTTTGTATTGTATAATAAATGAATTTGAAAAAACAAATTGTAGGAAAAACATTAATAAATAATAGTTTAATTGAATATACCAAAGGAAAAAACTTGCGTACAAACTAGTATGTACGTGTGCGTCCAAACTCTCATTTATTTTCACACTTTCGGAATATAAATACATGATTTTAACCGTTCAAAAGTTTAGTTTATTACTAAAGATCATTTATGTAAAAGATCAACATAAACAAAAATCGTCTTCATAATCGATTGCATCAAACAAATGAACGGTTATGGTGAAAGTTAGTAGTCTCATGATCAACCGTCAATTTGTTTGATGCAATCGACTATGAAGACGATTTTTGTTTATGTTGATCTTTTACATAAATAATCTTTAGTAATAATCTAAACTTTTGAACGGTTAAAATCATGTATTTATTTTCCCAAAATGTGCAAATAAATAGGAGTTTGGACGCACGCGTACATACTAGTTTGTACGCAAGTTTTTTCCTATACCAAATTAGAATATGGGCAATATAGGAAAACTAGAGAGGTTAATATAGGAAAGACCCGGATCCCAGATCCGAACCCCAACCCTTGCTTCTAACCAGAGGCGGATCTAGGATCCGAAAGTTGTCTAGGCTAGTTGCTAAGGATGCAATAAAATTTTTTTTTTTTAGATTTGGAACTCAGTGGGAGGCTCATCCTCACATCTTTTTTATTTTCAATGAAAACATACAACATGAGGGACATAAATCCGAACTCCGTGATTTGAAAACAACAAGCATAGATATGATGTAAGCCACACTAAACTATCTAAATTATACCTTATGAGTCCCACTCAATTCGAACTCTGCAATTACATAATCATTGTCAATGTTATCGGCAAGATCCTTTTCAATGTTCATAACCATTAGATCATCAAGAAACTCATCTTCCATCTTATTTCGAAGTCTGTTTTTTATGAAGTTCATAAATGAAAATGTTCTCTCTGTTGTTGTTGTTGTTGTTGTAGAGATTGACAAAGTAAGCAGAAGACAAATCAATCTATAGATCATAGGAAAGAATGCTGCTTTTCTTGATTCAACTAATTGCCAACATAAATCATGCACTGATGTTAGATTGGCAAATCTTGGATCCATCCGAATATCTGCTATACAATACTCACACTCCATATCTAGAGCTTGCAACTCATATGATGTAAAATCCTCAGGATAAAACCTTGAAGCAAGATTGCAAACATCTTCACATTTAAATGAAGAAAAGTTAACACGTGGATCCAATGTAGCACTAACAATAAGAAGTTCCAAGGAATCATCTGGAAATCTACAATCCAACTCTGCCAACTGAAAATCTATCACAACATTAAGTATATTGACTTGGTAGTAATGCTCATTTGTGATATTTTGTTCACAAGACCTTATCCCTTTTTTGTAAGGAGCAGACATATCTGGCACAACTATATCATACTTGCAACAAAATGATATAACCTTTGTAATCAAAGCATCCCAACCATTTTCTCTCATATCTTGAAGTTCTGATTTTGTGAGTGAAAGAAAACGAAGAGCATTCAGTATGTCTATGGCCTTTTTTTGAAGTGCTTGGCAAAAAAAAAATCAGTAATCTTCATTATATCATGCATCAAATGTAAGAAAAAAAAAACAGACAACTCAATCTACAAGACTTAAATTATGCTCTTTCCTAAATTAATAAACTAAGTACGTCCACTATAAGATATTAAGATTAGCATGATTATGTATAGGTAGTCAAGGCAACTATATCAAAATTGGGTATAATGGTTTTCTTATTCAAAACTCCACATATATCTGATTTCTCTACTAAAACATTAGATTAGGCAACAATCGAAATTAATCAACTCATAATTCTTAAATTCCATATCTCATTTCAATTGAAAACCCTACATAGACTAATTTCATCACAAGTTCACAACCTAAAATTGAAGATGCGAGAGAGATGAACCGTGAATGTACCTTACGTACAGGCAATATATGAGATTTGGAGAAGATAACATAGCAATCTTATTAGAGTGATAACGTTCTACACAAACGCCGATGACGACTTCGAACCCTCAACGATGTTGTTCCTGACTTCCTGAGCAGCAACAACTACTCTTGTTGATAATTTGGTTTTGGGTTTTGCTCACTAACACTACCAATCTATGGATCATCTACCATCAATCTGGGTTTTACTCTTGTTGTTCCCAACTTGTTGTTATACACAATTAAGGTGAGAGAGAGAGAGAGAGAGAGAGAGAGAGAGAGAGAGAGAGTTACAAACTTACAATCAATTAAGGTTAGAGAGAGTGAAATGCCTGGTAGTCTACAGAGGCGGATGACGCGGATCTAGGGAAGGAAATTAGGTTGGAGCCTGGAGGCTTGCAGCAGAGAGCTCTTGTCGTAAGAGACTGAGAACTTAGACTGCTTAGTCTTTTTTTTTTATGGTTGCAGGCTGTTGTGTGTATATATATATTTGTCAAAAGATTGTATGCGCTGCAACCCAATTGGCCCTTCATATGGATCCTTCTCTGCCTCTGACATCCCAAAACCATATTGTTGTAAACCCAACAATCCACCTCCACAAACCTGAAGCCAAGGAACCCCGCATCTGGGTTGAGAAGCCAAACCCGAATCCTTGCAGAAACTTGAAATGATAAGGGTCGAATCCAATGTATACGACACTAGGGTTGTTAAAATTGTCATTTCTTAAAATTATGTAAAAGTTGATTTATGTAATCATAAAACCAGTCATACACAAATTCCACATGTTGTAATTAAAAATACAAGACACGGTCTCAAAATCAACTGGTTCTCCTTTTCTTTTGTAACAATTCATAATGAACTCATTAGTCTAGATCGAGACAATCTAGAAATGGGGAAGCTTAATTTTAACAAAGAAAAACAAAGATGGTCTAATTAGAATATTCTGATCCTGAATTATGCAGGTTGTTATCAATACAAAGATGCATATCGATGTTTATATATGTTGTAGGAGATGTATTGTTAATCTTCAATATCGACGAAGCAACAACTTGTACTTAACGAGGTTTTTCAAATTTTTTTTTGAAATGGACGTCAGTTGTGTATTTTAGAATGAAAAATGTATGATGTGTATTTAGAAAAGAGAAGGAAGGTTGTGTCCTTTGATGAAAACAAGGCTGAGGTTGTGTCCTTTGATGAGAAGGTTGAGGTGGACCGAGGGTAACTTTGAATTTGGGTCATATATTTGGGGGACAATGTAGGCCTATTGGGGCGCAATAGGGGTGTATTGGGGGTAGTAGAAGTCAATTTATGGAGGGCAATCAAGGTCTGTTGTGGGACAGTACAAGTCTATTAGAGCATCTGCACCTATAAAATGGGTTTACTCAAGTAAATAGTGGGTCCGGAAGCAAATTTTGCTTCAAGCAAATCGATTTCAAAATTTGCTCAAACAAATCGATTTTTCCATACACTCATTCATAATTTACTTGAGCAATTCAATTTTTTCTTATTGTGAAATGATTAAAAAAATTACCGGATATATTTACAACTAATAATAATGTGCCACGTGTCGTTATCGACTCGATATTATATAAGATTTCCTATAGATTTCCGACTAATAGATAATTGACACCTGTCACTGCCACGTGTCATTGTCGGCAATATAATTAGACCAGATTCCCGGTGAGATTTTTGACTAATTGGATATAAATTGTCTAATATCACTCATTCTATACTCACACGATTTTGAAGAGTCAGAGCAAATTTATGATCATTATATCTAAACACTTAGCAATATTTCCTTGTTCATGCACCAATGAATCCTTTTAGTTTCCACATTTTTTTCAGGCGGAGACAATATCAACAAGAAGATAATGACCATATGGAGCAATCATTCGTCAATCAGGTGGTCATGGCGGAAGCACAACACGACGATAAACCAGCACGACCAAGCGGTTCACGTCGCGGTAAAAAAACCGAATAAGCCACGTCAGAGGCTATCTAGGGGACACAATCTCATGGAATATTACTTCATCGAACGTCCAATCTTCGACTCACAAGACTTTCGTCAGAGGTACAGGATGAGTAGAGACCGATTCAACATTATCATGACGGACCTCTGCAACCACGACCAATCTTGGCACCAAAGAGAAGACGCCATTGGTTTGCTAGGGCTACTTCCCCAACAAAAGATAACCGGGGCTCTACGAATGCTGGCATACGGGTCATCTGCATATCAATGTACTGAAATTACAAGGATGGGGGAATCGACTACCCTCCATTGTATGAAGATAGCCACGTCAGAGGCTATCTAGGGGACACAATCTCATGGAATATTACTTCATCGAACGTCCAATCTTCGACTCACAAGACTTTCGTCAGAGGTACAGGATGAGTAGAGACCGATTCAACATTATCATGACGGACCTCTGCAACCACGACCAATCTTGGCACCAAAGAGAAGACGCCATTGGTTTGCTAGGGCTACTTCCCCAACAAAAGATAACCGGGGCTCTACGAATGCTGGCATACGGGTCATCTGCATATCAATGTACTGAAATTACAAGGATGGGGGAATCGACTACCCTCCATTGTATGAAGGAGTTTTTCAGGCAAGTGGTTCACCTCTATGGTCCAAGATACCTCTGTAGTCCAACACCGGCAGACCTCACACGACTACTGGCTAAAGGCGAACACCTAGGCTTTCTAGGTATGATTGGAAGCATCGACTGCATGCACTGGGAGTGGAAAAACTGCCAAACCGCCTATTAAGGGGCATACTCGGGTTGAAAGGGTCGCCCAACGGTTATCCTGAAGGTCGTGGCCTCCTATGATACGTGGATATGGCACTGTTTCTTTAAGTGTCCTGGAGATAAAAATGACATTAACGGGCTTCACCTATCGAATGTGTTCTCAGAGATCCATGCCGGAAGAGGCCCAACTGCCATTTACAAAGTCCACGGACAGAGGTACTCGACAGCTTATTATGGCTGACGGAATATATCCAAGGTACTCTACATTTGTCAAAAAAATTCTCAATCCCCAGACGCCACAAGATAAGCTCTTTGTAAAGAAATATGAGGCATACCGAAAAGATGTGGAGAGGACCGTTGTCATCTTGCAATCTTGATGGGCAATTATACGTCATAGTTGTACAATGCACCACAAATCAGTAATGACTGCCATCATGTTAGCTTGCATTATATTGCATAATATGATCGTTGAGGAAGAGTACGTGGATGATGAGGAGGAAGAATATGAGGAAGAAGAAGACTTGCAAAACCCATTGAGGACTTTCTGGGTTTATGATGGGCCGGTGGATGTACGAGGGAATCAAATTCGTTTTGAGCCAATCAGTAGAGATGGAGCCAATATAAAACGGTATCACGACCGTGTTGCCGATCTCGAATCCGTTTACATACATAGAGATCTCCAGAGAGACTTGGTCAAACACATTTGGAAGGTGGAAAATGGATAAATACTCTAAATATGTTTTATTATGTGTTTTCATTCTATTTGTATTTAATTATTAAGCTCGTATGTATTTAATTTAAGTATGTGTTTAAATTTAAGTGTGTGTTTAAATTTAATGTGTATTTCAATTTCATCTTAATAAATAAATTGCATTTTTATTTCCCGAAAAATTAAAATTACATAAAATTTAAATTGCATAAAATATAAATTACATTTATGTAATTTAAATTTAGTACAATATTATAACTATCATGGAAATAGGACGCGGCTTGGGTGATAACAATCCGAATATGTTTCATCGCTAGGTTGATCTTAACTAACTCCTCTTTCATTAAGGATTTCTAGTTTCCTCTTGGTAAAATACATTTTCGAGATTGGAGTCATAGCCTCCAAATCCATTGTCATGATCCTTGTGTCATTCTCTTGTTTCTTCAATTGTAACTCTTCTTCCGCCCTTGCTTCCTTATGTTTTTGAATGTCTATGTACTATGTGTAGTAATTAAACTCACTTTGTTTATGCCCTAGCCTCTTGGCGTGCCATGATGCTTGGTCACTTGCAATGGTATGCAAAACCTCAACTCGTTGCTCAATAAGAGTCTTACCCTGTTTCTTTTGGCACCTAGCTTCCTTTGCCGCATTGGTTCCCATTGGTCTAAGCGGACTCGAGGAAGCTGCCGTGTTGATTTGAGGTGTCTCATTCACTTGGTCGTCATCCAAAATGATGGTTGAAGATCATTCAGTTGTGGAAGGAGTAGCATCGTAACTATTTGCATATGGAGATGGAGGAGTAGGTAGCACCGCAACAAAAGATGGATGATCCTTAACCACTTTCCAACATTCAAAGTGTGTAAACTTTTTCTTCTTGGCATTATAGTAACATGATTGATCTTGTCTTTCCTAATGAAAAACTTATATTAGATACATCTTTTATTACATAATTTAAACAAATTAAATAAAACAAATAATGTAAGCAAATTAGATATATTAAAATAAATAATGTAAACAATACTACATATTTAAATAAATTAGATATATAAATTAGATAATTTAAGTAGATATATAATTGAATAAAAATTATAATATATGATAAAAAAATGTAAACTTACTTCATCTACTAACGAAGTGCCGCGAGCTACACGTTGTCATGCCGCTGCCAAACATTCGCCTCATTTTTGCAAGAGTAGCTTGAACTTGTTGTAGTGAGAAGCAAATGCGATTTGGGTCCTTGGCTCCTTCAGAGGTTTCTCACCCGGTGATAGCACCCAATTTTGCATATAATCGGCATGAATTGTATGCCACAATTTGTCTCTCTTTTGTTTGTTACCGTCGTATTCATCAATGCTATGACGAACAAAAGAGATGCACATTTGTAAATCTTCGGAAGGAAGCCAATAAGAGCCCATTGTTTTGGAAATAAAATGCTTAACAAAATGAGAGAGGAGATGGAGGAAGATGTGAAATTTGCTGTGCAAAAATTGGTGTTAGTTAATCTAAAATTGAAGTAGTATTTATACGTAAATTTTTGGGAGAGTGTTGAAATTTATTGGGATTTTTTAACTATTTTTTGGGTTTGTTTCCGTTCTGATCAAATAGTAGCCGTTGTCTATGAATTCTGACCGTTTGATCAGTTCGATTACTCGACATCAATATTAACCATGTAGCATCGTTAGTAGTATAAAGCAAGAGGGTATCGTTCACAAACCGGAGATCCAACCAGGGCAAAGAATCACAAACATTTAACAACGAATTCATAAAGATTTTAAAGGTTTTGATAGATAAGTTCGGTTCGGTTACTAAACAGAAAATAAACATAAGCTAATATATACATGTGATCAACTAACCAACATACAAACCATCACCAAAACAAAATCATATAAGGCAACGAAAATCATATTCTAGTCCTCCTTTAAGAGTCATGCTGAGATACTATCATGAATAACTAAGGTTGGATCATGCAATTAGGGTCTTAAGTAATAATCTAAACACATAGACACTTAACACATTCAACTCTTGCCAAGCAGCCTTCATTGAAATCTAACATACTCATCCTACCATGCAACTCTAAAACCACGCATATCGAATTCATTAAGTATGTCACCTACTTAACCAACAATCATGCAATTCGAAACTTACATAGAAAAGATAAACATGTTCATAGCACAAGTCTTTAATCCAACAACCTAAATATCATGCTAGAAGCGCATACATGACGCATAGATACTTTTGAAATCACACAAGAATAGATCACAACATAACTAAAATCATAGAACCAAAACCTAATATTCGCAACTTTATAAAATTTGAAACAAGTAACTATTTCATAGACAAAATCGAAACAAGTTTACAATGACCAAAACACATACACAACCAAGAACAAGAAAAACCGAAATAAACATAGAGAGAATCATGGTTACACTTTATCAATCAAGCGATTTTACAAGGTGTAGCCGTGGCTTTCTAAGAGGATGGACTTATTCACAAGCGTGCTTCGAAGCTAGGGATGGTGAAGGATGAAATCAGATTTAGGATTTCTTAGATGGTGAGTATAGAATTCGGGTAGAGCTTTAGCTAGTAATTGCACAAGGTTGATGATGCTCAAACAATGAGGTCGTGCCTCTATATATAGGAATCAAAACATAGCCTGGCCGTCCCAAATATGAGATAGAATCAGATTGGGAGGCTGAAATCTTCTTTGATATGGACTTTGATTCGTGTACTCCAAATCCAACTTGATATAGGAAACCAAATCCAATTGGGAAACACATAGGTTGCACGACATCTCTCCTTCTTCAACTAGGAAATAGCTAGGCCAGCCTCTTCTCTCCTTCCTCCAACTCCGACATGACTTTCTTGTCTCACTAGGAATGCATCACGGCATCACTACTCCTTGTCCAAATATGATTTGTCTTTCCTGAAAAGAATTCGACGATTAAGGAATAAGAAAGAATGAAATATGAAAGTAGAGTCCTAGTCGAGTAAGAAATCCTAGCTCAATAAGGATTTCTAACACTTAGCACAATTTCATCATCAAAATAAAAAAATGCGGCATAGCTCTACTTAAACATACAAATAACAAATACGAACCGAAAACAACTAAATAAGAAATAACAAAGCATAAGAATATGACATATATACATTAAGAACGTCACACTTTGTGCTCCTATCACCGTTCGATCGAAATGTCTAATTCAAATGGAAGACCCAAATCTATTAAACCGTTGGAGTTTGATTGCCCAACCGTTAAGCCACGTGTCACCCATTCATTGGTCATTTTTCTTTTTAAAAACGTTTTTATTCATGTGTGCATTGTACGCGCTTAACAGAAAAAAAAGGAACGTGCTTGACGTCACCCACGTTCCGTGGGCACCGCCAGGCGGTCGAGCAAATGCCGGAGTAAAATTTGCTCGATCGGTTGCGTGAGCAATCCACCTGGGTTGACTGGGCGAGCACCATTGTCGCTGGTGCAAGTTTGAATCTGGGTTTGCTCGAGCAAACCTAGCAGTCCTACCTCCTGCTCAAGCAAACCTAGCGGTCCTACCTCCTGCTCGAGCACCACAAACTGATCTGCTCGCCGGTGCAGATGCTCTTAGGGGCAGTAGAAGCCGATCTATTAAGGGACAATCCATTTGTGGGGTGATAAAGGGTGTTACTAGGTCAACATAAAATGGTGAAAAGTCAACGTCAAGTGGACAAGAGTCAATAATCAACGTCGCCGGAATCCGGCCAAGTATCACCGTAATACGGTCACCGGTGCCGGAGTCAATGTCAAGTCTTTTCTTAATATATGTTTAATGTATGTTTATTTAATTGAGAATTTCTTAACCGTTGTTTTGCTATTAGGCACAAAAGTCCTAGATTTTGGGCTAATGGCCACCAGCCCTAGAAGTAAAGAAGCGACAGGTGCCTTAAAAATCAGTTTGAAAAGCCCTCTTCAAAACGGGTCAACCCGACTCTGATTAAACAAAATCAAACGAAACCTTAAACCTCTACATGGTCAGTCAGGCAGAGATGCAGGAGGCGGAGCAGCACAAGGGAAATGGCGGCAACCACTGCCGGACCCTCATGCCCGACACCCACTTCTTATGGGCCGGAGCCGGCGCGGCCCAGTTCGCCTCCGCCGTAGTCCTCTACCGGAAAGGATCCGGTCCCCGCTCCACTTCCATGCCTTTCAGGGCTTGCGCTATCGCTTCCCTCATCGTCGGCGCCGGCGCCACCGCCGCCTTCGCTGGCATCCGTGCTTCTGGTATCCACAAGGTGAAATTTTGTTGCTTTGTTTGAAAGAAACAGATAAAAAACTAGCAGGTGTTACAGCTTGTGTTTTCTTTGTAATGTGTCCATTGTCTGTTTCGTCTATTCTTGCCGTTCACCAAACAACTACTTCAAACTTTTAATGTATACAGGTGTTGTGGGTTACTGTATTGTCTATATAATGTGCTTGATTTATAGATGCTCTTTAGTTTGGATTGATTTCCATGGTTTTTACACAGCTTACTTGTTATCTTTTCTCTTTCAATGTTAGTAGGGAGGTCAGGGAGAGGTTCAATTTCGTATATTTCCTCCCTGAGTTGGCTTATACTTCTAGGATTCTGGATCTTTTTAATTTTCCTCATGCTCTCCACTGCTGTATGAGATCATGGACCTCTTATCATGAATTAAGTTCTTAAGAGAAGACAAGGATTGCTACAGTGTATCAACTGAGCCATCGACCTCTATTATAAATTCCTACAGTCGGCTGAATTTGTTATGCTGTAGCTTTTGTTGGTAGAATATATGGAGTTTTCTTCAATCTGTTCTTCATTCAGCTCATCGACTAACTTTAGACCGTAGAAGTTAAAACTAGTAGTCCTTGATATCGTAACTCTTCTGACTCATACCTAGACTGTCGAATTTTAGGATACTTGTTTTTGGCTACTCGGAGTGGGATTACTTGTCAGGTTTGACACTTTGACTATTTAATTCTTGATTTCTACCTACGTCTTGTTGTAATCCTTCTTTAAATTTGCAAACTATTGAACAATTAATTAATCATTTTTGTATGATAGTCTAATAGTGTTGGCAAGGAAAAATTAGATAAGACATTTCCAGAATCTTAATAATAAGTCCATGCTTACTGTCTTTCCTTTACTTTTTGCTTGGCCAAATGCTTACCGACTAGCTAGACAATAGAATTTTTGATCTTGTGGTTGATATTCATAAGAGAAGGAAGAAAGGAAATTAGAGTGCATGTCGAATTTGTCAATTTAAATATTGAATGTGTTGTTGGGATCCTTCTGTTTATGCAGTTGGGACCCTTTTCGGCTGTGATTCATAACCCTTTACATAGATTTTTTCTGTACAAATGCCTGTAGTTTTAATCTATCCTCTCAATTTTTAATCAGATTACATTTAACATAAATTCCACATATATATATATATATATTAAAAATGAGGTCTGGTCATATATTGAGTGAAGCATCAATTGTAGTGAGTCTAAATTCTGAACAATAAAATTTCAAAATTTAGAATGCGAACACTCTACAATAATCTCAATGTAATTGAAATTACAATATAACTGTTGAATATCGATTTGAGTTTAAACAAACAACTCAGTTACAACTTGAATCCAAACTCACTGTTTACATTTAAGTAAATAAATACATTCGTAAGATTTCACTCGAGCCTCACCAAGACTAGAAGAACTGAAATCAAAACAGCAAACTGCTAACAGCTGCTCGACTCTGAAACTGTAACTACGTACTACCTGCAACACTACCCCCTGCACCATTGGTTGGTACACCGGATTGCAAACACAAACCCGGTCAGCTTCACAGCTGGTATGAGTGAACTCTAACTAAAAATACTCAACAACTCATCACTCTCCACAACTCATCACACAACACACAACTCACAACCCATAACGCTCACTCACACCAGAAATTCAAGGAAGGAAACAGATAGTGGATCCTGCATGAAAACATAGTTCAAGAATTCACACATAAAGAAGGAAATCACAGAAGAAATATTAGTGATTCCCGCATAAAAGCGTAGTTCAGAAATCACTTAAATACACATATATATAATGTATAATCCCTGCATGAATTTTAGTTAAGGGAATTCCACATAAAAAGAAGCACAGAGTAAAGTTTAATAATTAAAAGCAAACAAACGCCTCGGTCAAACAAACACAAACAAACACTTCGACTATACAGTTCTCCACAAACCTCCATTTTACCGAGAGGTACATTTTATTCCCTCTCGGTCCCGTATGCCACACAATATAATCCAACAAAATGCACAATATCTCAAAACGATAAATAAGTATAATGTAACCATAAATATCATCAATGATAATATATATACATATCCTTTTACCAATTAGAGATATATATATATATATATATATCACCAAATTATAATCACAATTTCAACTAAACAACGACAAACATTTAAAATGAAATACGTCTAGTTACCGCCAAGGGTAACTAGTTTAAACGTGAGGTTTACTCACCTTTTCGCACCCACTAGCAACTTGCAACCTCAAGTGAGATTCACTCACTTGATTCAACGAACTTCAAGTACCTAAGTGACACAAGTCTCACTTAGTAAACAACCAAACCGAAAATAGTGAAACTCCCGAAAACAACAACAACAATTTTAACGTAGAATTACCAAACCTTTAACAACAACTAACTTACTCAAGACTTAACTTAACACGTGCAAATAACCTATGTAAACGCTCGTATCGACGAGCACATCACAATTAAGTAAACCATTACTCTGAAACATTACCCTACACGCTGCCACATGCCGCTGACAGTGGCGGCACTGCCATTGTTATGGTGACCACCAATGATCACCAAAATTCACTACCACAATCTAGATAACATTTTCAACAACTTTCTAGTTGACAACAAAGTTTAAATCCAAGCCTAAATAGTCTAATCGATTAAGAAGAACATAAAATCGCTACTATTCACAGTCCCTAAAAAAAACCGTCGATTCTCCTTGTGTGTTTCGAAATAGATAAAATTGTTTTAGATGATTGATAAACATCTTACAAGCTTTAAAACACAAGAAAAATCACCTTGATTGGTTGCCGGAGAGGGAGTTCTCCTCAGTTCTTCAAAACGAGACAACAACATTGTTTCCATTTTTGGGCTTCAAACAGTTCGAATCTCTCACAAACACTAACCCAGATCAGTAGGGGACAAAGAGACGGTTCCAATGCCACCGCACTCACTTAATTCCATCGCCGGACGACCGAGATATGGCCTTAGAAAGATCCGACAACTAAAAGGGAAAAAATCGCGTGAACAGTACTTAAGCTCGGTTGAATAGTACCCGAGCTGGGTTTGAGAAAAAATTGATTTTCTTAATTTCTAATCTCCTCTTCTTCCTTTTATACACTTTCTAAAATCGGAAACCAAACTTCTGTTGCTAATATCTTCTACATACGACATCCGATTAAAGCGTGTTGTGCGTCTACGAACTCGTATTGACGAATTCTACGACTTTCGTGAAGGAAGTTTTCTGAAAAAAGTGACGGATTAAAAGTCAACTCTTTGGTCAAATGAACTTAATCAAATAACACACATTTGGCTCTTGACACCAATTTATACTTCGAACAATGACAAAATAAAAGGCGTAAAATATGAATTTAATCAAATTACTATTCTCTTAATTTATGAGAAATTAAAAGAAATTGATATTGAAAATTCGGGTTATTACATCAATAGACTACGTAAGAAACAGCTTCGTTTTGTAATTGGGCTAAAATTAAAAACTCGGACTGAGATATTGTTCCACATTCAGTTCGTTGATGAGTTCATCTTATTTTATCGACTATTTGAGTAGGACTACAAAAAAATTACCTCATCACCACTTACCGGCTGTCCATTCTTCTTAACAGGTGGATGACTTAATTCAGTTGCGTGCAAACATAAGAACCGGCCTGGGGGTACAACGGAGGGCAAAGCATTGATTACTTTATATTTGGGTGTAAAATCTTTAGGATTCGGATTCTATTTTATCAGACGAACTGGCTGGACTTCCGGTTTGGTTCTTTTTTCTTGGTTTTATTCTTCCTCCCTTCACTCTTACCCCATCAAAACATTTCATCATCTTAGCACTCAGGTTTTGACTGTTTGAGTGTTTATACTTTGCAATTTATTTCAAAGACAGGTGATATGGTCTGTGCAATGATTTGTAGGACATGGCATGTCCATAGAAATAATTTTATATAAAAAATGAGAATGAACTTAGTTTAGTGTTCACAGGGATTGAAGTAGTGGCCGTGTGATATATTTGGACTTTGTATGAAAGTTTTCCCGTTCTCGGGCTCTGACTCCGGTTTCATTTGTTTAACTTTCTATGATACTTGGTATATATATATTGAAGAAAAGGGCTGAGCAGGGTTGTGTGTCTCCATTTATGTTTCCTGTTTGGCTGCAGCGTTGGTGCGAAAAAAATCGTAGAGATATTTCCTCACCACCAACCTCTGGTAATTGGAACAGGAGAAAAACTTGCGTACAAACTAGTATGTACACGTGCGTCCAAACTCTCGTTTATTTGGACACTTTGGGAATATAAATACATGATTTTAACCGTTCAAAAGTTTAGTTTATTACTAAAGATCATTTATGTAAAAGATCAACATAAACAAAAATCGTCTTCATAGTCGATTGCATCAAACAAATTGACGGTTGATCATGAGACTACTAACTTTCACCATAACCGTTAATTTGTTTGATGCAATCGACTATGAAGATGATTTTTGTTTATGTTGATCTTTTACATAAATGATCTTTAGTAATAAACTAAACTTTTGAACGGTTAAAATCATATATTTATATTCCCAAAGTGTGCAAATAAACGAGAGTTTGGACGCACGCGTACATACTAGTATGTACGCAAGTTTTTTCCTTGGAACAGGAATGAAAGATTTAGGTCGGGGATCAAACAATGGTTTCTTTCTTCGGAGACCAAACTGAACGCTTAGGGATTGGGGACTTTTGTATGTGGTGTTTCACCGTGTTTGAGAGTAAATTCATGTGGCTAGTGCTTCTCATTCTTGTTGTCCCTGAACATTTGAGTCTCGTAATCTTACTTGACCAAAACACAATCCATTTACAGACCAATTCCTTCGTGGTATAATTCAGTCGTAACCCAGAGTCACCGTCACTAGATTTGCTCGAGGCCCAGTTTGATCGTGAAGAGATTTATTATATTTCAGCTGGACTGCGATGTGATTCATTGTGGCCCATTGTGCCATGAGGTGATTTAACTGTTGCCCGATTTGTAACCTGATCAGAAAACATGGCATACCGCGATGTGTTGGTGTCACTAGTCAAGTTATCTCATCCCCGATGTGACATCCTTTGTTAAAAGTCTTCTCTTATTCCTATCCAAAAAATATTCCCCACACATGAGGTAAATTTCGTAGCCCAATTCATCTGTGAGGACATTCTCTCGCCCCAATTGTACCGCGAGGTAATTTGCCATAACGAGATTTCCACTCAAAATGATGATAACTTACTTATCTTCTTCTCGAATCGATATCATTTACTGACGAACTCTTCTTTATTTTCTATTGAAGAACTATATTCCCACACACAGGGTCAATGAACTGTAGTTTCAACTTATATTCTTAGAGAGCCCCGAAACTTGATAGGACTAACTCATACTAATAGGGATTGGTCTCTTTCATGAGAATAATACTTTTTAGCAACATCATCATAAAAATCATAAAGAAGATTCCTTGAAATCTTACATAAATTTTTAAGCATCATGTCTCGTATCTAGCTACGGTCTCACTTGGTTAATTAAATTAACAGACTAACACATGTAAGAATGAACTCAGTGAAGTGAGTTAAAAACTTTCATGAAAAAGAAATTAAAAAGAGCAAATAATAGCACTTTTGGTGCGCAGAGTAGTGACGCTAAAAAAAAATTTAATGTATTAGCTAGTTTCACCCTCTCATCTAACTAACATAAATAGAGTCTCTCTTGTTCATGCTTTCAATCACGTTAATTCGTTAAATCCAGAGAGATTAAGCCTTCCTGGGTCTCTCATTTCAATCCATAATGTCGAATGGGTCGTCGGTAGACCGAGTCTGATCTCGGTGTTGGTTTGTGGTTTAAATTAATAAGCTCATCAATTATCTTTTGTATTAAGCCTATATTATGAATACATAAATAGGTTTAGATTGTTGTCTAATAATATAAATACATGTTTTACTAGCAGTATTGTAGAGAGAAAATAAATAGAGCCGCATCTTTGGGGTTATAGAGAAGTAACCGCAGTTTAAGGTTCTATAGAAGTTGTTCTTCTATTTAGTGTTTTCTCTTTGGTGAGTGTATTTGGGTGCTCTTGGGATATTAGGTTTGAGTGATAAATACCTTGTAATCTCTTTTTGTCATTAGTGAAATCTCCTCATTATTTCTGCCCGTGAATGTAACCCTTTGATTTTGGGGTGAACTACATAAATTTTTGTTTCTCTATCTATTAATTTTTTCTCAAGTTTTTGGTACTTCATACTTGTTACACTTCCACACACCACTCGGCCATTTTGCTAGCACATGGAAGTTTTCCTCATGAATGCAGTCTCCTGCTGCAGCCCGCATGGACTAGCTATCTGTTCATTTCTATGGTCTTAAAACCCATCAGTGCTACATTTCACGTACATTTGTTTCATTTTCAGAGCTGGCAATGGTTCTTTCCCTGAAGTCTTTTTTATTTTCCGTCCCACGTCCAATTATTTTCCAGATTTATATTTTCCTCATGTACTATCATTGTATTTTACGATGCTTCCCTCATAATCTCCCGAATCCAGTTTAAATTTTGTCGAAATCATGGGCGATATGGTAATAGAAATTTTCAAGCAGAGAAAAAGAAGGAGAATGTGGGCTATATCGTGGGAGAGGAGAGCGCAAAGGTGACGGTTAAGGCGGTTACTTGAAATGCAGACACTTGCACTAAGCCAGACACAGTCACACAAACTCGGACAAGATTGATATCAAATGTGGTGTCATGACTAAGAGACAGAGAACAGAGAAAGCTTGAAATGGAAGGCAAAAGAGAAGAAGGAATCAGAAAAGGACCATGGAAAGCAGAGGAAGACGAAGTGCTTATCAACCATGTCAAGAAATGTGGCCCTAGAGACTGGAGCTCCATTCGATCCAAAGGCCTCTTGCAGCGTACCGGAAAGTCGTGCCGTCTCCGTTGGGTTAATAAGCTTCGTCCCAACTTGAAGAAGTACGTTAACCCCCTAATTTCTATAATTTCACTCTGTTCTTGTGCTTGTAGTTTTCGACAATTCGTATCGTATCTGCTGCAGTGATATGTTGCTGTTTTTGCATTAGGGTCAAGATGCTTATGAATGTTCCACTATATGAGTTTTGATAAGGATTATCTGTCGGGTTTTTCGGTTTTGTTGCTAATTTTAGTTGTAATCTATTTGTTTCTGGTTCTTCTTGCTAATGCTAACTTTCAGTTGTAATTATTGTTCTCTCTTCAAGAAGCTAATGCTCTAATTGAAGAGCAGCCCCATGTTTTATTATTTGTTACTCTTTTTTCGGTTGCTCCTTCAATTTGTTTTGATATAAATAATGCATCTGTCATGTGAAAATTTATTGAGATTAATAATTAGGTTTTTCGGGGTTTGTTGATAATTGTAGTTGGAATTGATCTCTGCTTCTCTTTATTTTCGACTAGTGGGTGCAAATTTTCACTAGAGGAGGAGAGGGTGGTGATAGAGTTGCAAGCACAATTCGGGAACAAATGGGCAAAAATAGCAACCCATTTGCCTGGGAGAACCGATAATGATGTCAAGAACTTCTGGAGTAGCAGGCAGAAAAGGCTGGCTAGAATTCTGCACACATCAACAGTAGCAGTTACACCCTCCAAATCACACAAGAACAGAAGGGAAATTCCAGTTTACCATGACGAGGTTCCCACCGTGGAGGTTAATTAAATTAATTTAATTGCTTCTATTTCTTGCTACCATATGTATAGGTAGTACTAGGCTACTACAACAGATACTATATAGTTTCAGGGCAGGGGCCGTTCATTGTTTACGAATTTGATAAGTGTATCTTATATCATCTTAACCTCTCTGTGTTTGGCAATTCTGTACTTTTATTGGTCTTTCCTGCCTGATTTGAATCAGATTTTTATTTGATGTTTTTTTTTTCTTGACATGTAGGAGTCAGAACATGGAGAGTCCGAAGCACTTTTTTTTTAAAGAGGTCAGTTTGTAACCTCAATACTAGGTCATCAGGAATTGAATGTAGTCACTGTAACCGATTTAGATACTTTAATGCAACCTTTTGTTATGTTCTAGTGATGATCTCTATTCTTCCGTTTTTAGATTCCCAAGTTCAGTTGTTCATCAGATGGTGAATCATCATCACAGGCTGCATCATGCTCATCACCTTGCATTGGGATCTCATTTGGAGTGCCAATCCCAGAACATCTTGACTCAAAGTTGCTTGGTTTTGATGCAAACCCTGTTCAGCAGGAGCTCGCTATACCTGAGAAGAATCTATGGATCGAGTCCCAACCTCTAATTCCTTTCCTAGGGAACCCACAACTCCAAACAGAGCTTGAATACTCATCAGACACCCATGAACTCCTGAAACTTGACTTCGACATGTTCACAACTTTAGATGCTGAACTTGGCAAACAACTTGACATCGTGCCTCCATTTCTTGAGCCAGTTGGAGGCTGCGGAAATGTTGAAGGGGAAAAGATTGACAACCCAATAACCCCCGATTGTGTCTTCGATGACTTTCCAGTTGACATGTTTGATCAAATCGAGCCACTGCCAAATGGCCCGAATTCATCTCAAAGTTGATTCACAATAAGTCTAACATCTACTGTGCATGTGGAAATCGGATACTTAGTACTGGTTTCTTTACCTTGATCTATTTACATGCTTCTACTAGCGTTGTACTTTTTGCTTCTGCCATTTTCTGTAATAGACAACTGACTATCTCGTATCAATTATTGCTAACCTAGCTGCCTCTGGTTTGTTGCACTGATAGTACTGGTTTCTTCAGCTTGGTATATCTACAAGCTTCTATTGGCAGTGTAATTTCTTGTTACTCCTAGTTTCTGTAATCCTGTAATAAACAGCTGAACTTTCTCTGGTAATTAACATAGCTGCCTCTGGTTCGATGCACTAATATCCAATACGTCTTCATGAGAGAACATTTGAATATGATAACAGCACTAGAAGAGATCAAAGTTTGTTCTAAGCTAAAGAAGTCTGCCCGGCAGAATTTTGCTTGAAATACCTTAACTTCAGTTTATGATTTAGTAACAAAGATTAAGCTTCCATCGTGTTTAAATCATCTGTCACATCTTTTCTAGAAATAAGAATACTTCAAAAGCAAATTTAAAGAAGACTAGATAGGAACAGTTGTAAGCAATTAAGTCACTTATGCTCCAAAATAAGAAACCAACTTCTAGTTTGCACAGCCCAACATATATAAATGCCTTCCTCTCTAATTTTCTGTTATATTTCAACAAGGGCACTAGGGTTTAACACACTGAATAGTAAAATCACATGTTTATTGTCCAATTATGTGGATATATCGATACTTCACATGAATGCAAGGAGTCAAGGACATCTATCGGAGAGTGTTTTATTCTTTTCAATTCTTACGCTATAGCAGAACATGATCATTTGATAAATGAAAAGGAAATATAAACGGCTCCAACATAGAAACAAAGCTTTTGTTCCATTTTCTTGTAATTTGACCCTGTAGAGTCTAGAGCAATACATAAAATTACAATTAAAAAGGACAACAAAGCTACTGTTTGATACATTGATAAATCCGGCCATCAATATAGATAGCTAATTTGCAGTAAACACTCCAATAGAGAAAGCAACTGTACACTGCTTTTATAATGAAAGAGAATAACTGACACCAGTCTGACCAATATTTGTTAATACCTCAAACTTTCCAGCAGTCGTTGATTGATCATTGCAGAAGATGGGCCTTCGTAGTTTTGAATATGCACAGTACTCTGCTTCGTATACTGTGGCGCCCTCCAGGAACGCAGTAATTGAGGAACCAACTCCTTCACCTGCACAGGAATTAACACTATCAATAAAAAGCTGATGTTCTTCAACTTGCAATTTGTTTTTTTTTTGGGAGTTGAAATTGGAGGAGGAAAACATCAGCTGAACTTGGAACCAATATGATTTCTTTTTAATCAAAAAACCAACATGATCACATAACTATAAAACAGAGAAAAATTTCAATACAAGTATCAAACCTACCGTGAGTGACAAGGAGCAAATTTTCTGTAGGGTATTTATCGGCAAGGGCCTCAACAACATTAGCATACCTTGACCTCGCATCCATCACACTCTCTCCCCACTGGGGCAACTGGATTTAATCACAGAAACACACCCCATCAGCCAACACTAATAACTAATTACATCAAACTCTGTACATATAGACCAAGATGTTTCTCAATAACCTGTTTGTAAACTCTCTCCACGGTGCGATCCACAGTACCTTCTGGGAACTTGGCTTCAAGTTCTGGAATGTTGAAACCCCAATTCCCATCTTTCGGAGCTATATCACCGCGAATGGCCTCTCTATTCAACATCTCACACAAGCCATATTCAATTGAGACCTGCAAAATGGCAAGACAAAACTGAATCCTACATATATCACTTCACAAATATATTCACACCAATGTTTTAAACATACAATTCATAACATCTCATGTCATAACTTCTCAAGTCTCAACAAAGCATCTCCCTTTCTCCCCTATATTACTTTCCAAATTTTAGGTTCAGCTAAACATCGTACAAAATTGTGCTCCACTATCCGATCAATCTCTAAAAAGTAACATCTTTACTCAGAACAAGCAACATGTTTGGGGCACCTCAAAATCAGGTTGGAATTTAGACAAACGAGTCCAAAGTACAACTCTTTTCATCAAATTTTCATTCTTGAGCAAATACTTAAGGAAACGACAAAAATGGGTTTAAGCAGACAAAAACATGAACCAATCTCACAACAACAAAAGCCAAAACAAACTTCAAAAATCAAAACAGAACTAAAATGTCTTTTCAACACAAAAAAAAATAACAAAACAGAACCAAAATGCAAGTTTGAAATATATGTGGGGGCCCACCTTGAGCTTGGAGGGATCAACGGGGAGGGGCTGACTGCTGTCGTATTTGACCAACGACGGCGTTTCGAGGGCGGAGAGAGCAGTGACGACCTGGACGGCGGTCTCGACGCAGCGAACGAAGGGGGAGACGAAGACTCGGTGGACGGGGAAGCCGAGATCGGAGCGGAGCTTGGCGCCGGTGCAGAAGGCGCGGACCTTGCCCTCCTCGACGAGAGGCGGGTCCCAGGGGCGGGCGGCGTTCTTGATCCAGCGGGGCTCGAAGTTGTCGATTCGGTCGCCGTGGCGCATGACGACGACGTTTTGGTGGTGGTGGGCGGAGGCGGAGGAGTGGGTGGTGTCGTTGCGGATGAGCTGGGCCATTGGGAAATGCGGCAAGTGGAGGAGGAGGGTTTTGGCCGGTTTGGGTAGACGAGAGGGAAGAAGGGAAAGCATATGAAAATTTGCAGAGGCTTTCCTCTTTGAATTATATAGGTCCCTTTTTTATAGTTGAAACTTGAAACAACTTTTTATTTATTTATTTATTTATTTTTATTTTGTTTTTGAGAATGACAACTACTCTGTTTACCAAAACAAGTAGGGCTGGGCAAAAAGCCCGAAAAAGAAAAAAAACCCGGACCGGACCGCCGGGCCCGTCCGGGCGGGCCGGGTTTTTTGCCGGGCTCATATGTTGTCATGTGATAAACGGGCCGGGCTTTGTTATGTCCGGGCCGGTCCCGGGCCTTCAAATTTTTAAACAAAAAAACCCGGAAACCCGGGACATTAGGTGTTATTATGTAATTGGCTTTTCGTAAGTGATCCTAAACTTATAGAATAGATACAATGACACTTGAACATAACCAAATAACCTTAAATTTAACTAATTTCAATCTCATGATTCCCATTGTCGTCGCCTCGCACTACCGATTCGCCGCAAACTAGCCAAAAATAGAGTTAGGCCCGGAAAACCGGGCGGGCTCGGCCCGGATGTTACCGGTCCGGGTTTTACCCGGTCCCTGCAATTAATTGACCCGGGCCGGGTTTTACCCGGGCCCTGATTTTTTTAGAAAAAAACCCGGCCCGTCACACTACAACCGGGCCGGGCCCGGGCCCTGAAAAAAAAATCCCGGGCCGGGCCGTGCCCAGCCCTAAAAACAAGAACAAAAAGTTGTAAACGTGTAAACCACCATAAATAGGAAAAGAAATTATGGGCGGAGGCGGAAAGTCGTTTATGCTTTCCAAACAGATGCTAGTGACGTTTCGTTTGCTTCACCTACTCGATCAAATGTTACATTTCATGTTTAACTGCCAACGTTTATGAGATATTTAGCTTTCTAAATACTTTTTAGAATCACCTCGTAGGAGTACATGTATCAAATACACTCATGAAACACAATTTTCAAAATTTTGGATAGGTTTTCTTCTTTGATTGAGATTTTACAAAAAATATTATATGTTATAAGAGTCTATGTTAGAGTTTTATATCATTTATGAAAGAATTCATTTTTTTATTTTTGTACTATTTTGTATGTATTATAAACATCTAGAAAGCGTCCCTCATTTGTATATGGATACCAAACATTCATGATGCAAGGAATTGTATTATTTGGTTTTGATCCAACCTTTTTTAATTTGATTATAAGAAAAAGAGCAAGATTGTAACTCAAAAAACGACAACACATTTTGTTTGTCATTTTCAATGTGTCGTGTTTGACACATGTTGTATTGTGGACTTTAGAGTCATGCTATTATTATCATGCAAGAATCTGATACAAAATGATTAAATGAAGCAAGTATCCAAGCGGGCAAGGACGTACTTCTTGTACGTCTCTTCATGGTAACGTTTTTATAAGTTCTTGTTGAATTACTTGGTTAATTACGAGTTAAATTTCTCAAAATAGCTTCGTGGAAATTGATATAGTGTTGCACAGAGAACGTGGTCCATGGAGCATCAATATACCTATATTGTCTCAACTTAACCACTTTTAAGGTATTAGGTTTTAATCTCAAAAAGTCTCGGTACAATTTGATATTATTTATCCACTTATAAGTTATATATTACTTGTCACATTTCAGATGTGAGATCTCTCCTATTCAACACTCTCTCTCACGTGCAATTTAATTTTTAGGTTGGCAGGTGTAATTCGTTCGGTCTAATTTCCACATCGAAAATCAGTATACATGATTTGGTGGTTTGCTCCAATTCCCATTTCGGAAATTGGCACTACAGTCCAAGGCCCACTACAGACACTTGGTATGAAATTCGATGAACCCAAATTTGGGTCCAGCATGATTGGGGAATCCCCATATTATTAGGAGAAGTAATTGAAGAGTGACTCATTCTAATGTCATGTTGCACAAGGACAAGCGTGGCCCGTGGATCACAAATATACCGATATTGTCTCAACTTAACTACCTTTAAGGTATTGAGTTTTGATCTCAAAGGCCTCGGTACAATTATATGTTATCCATTTACTTATAAGTTGTATATTACTTGTCACATTTCAAACGTGTGATCTCTCATCTTCAACAAATTTAGATAACTTTTTGTAATTTTAAAAATCCTACTTTATCCTTGAAAAAAAATAATTAATTTCATTCTCAACTGGAGAGTTTGGATCACAATCTCTAGCGTAGCAAAGTCAGTGGATTAGTTGGATGATTAACCTACCGTCTCTTTTAAATTCTTAACTTAGTCCACTCAAGATTCAAACCTCTCAAATTGCATGGGTAACAAATAGAATGTAACAGAATACTTCATGAAACTTTGCGATTGCCCATCCATAAGCGAAAAGAAAAGAAGAGTAAAAAAGGTGGTGTGTAGAGGAAACCTAAAATGGAAAATCAGAAATTATGGTGTAAAATTTCAAGAAAAGACTGAAACCTTTTTAGGAAATATGAATTGCAGTTATAGAACCTTGCTAATTATAGGCCTTGAATGGGCAGAGCATGGCCAGCTCTATCAAAATATATGAAGTCTGAGCCCGTCTTTTGAACAAATACAATTTGAGCTTAAAAAGCCCGCATATGGCCCGGTTTACATTTAATCCGTGATTTTTAAATAACAAAAATATTTTAACTTTCATTTGAAAAAAATTGATTGAGATATGAGTTGAACTCATGAACCCATTCTTATAAAAATATCACATTTACCAATTAAATCAATAGAATTTGTTGGTTATATTAATCACTCATAAATTAAAAATAAAATTTGACATTGAGAATAGGTTAGGCTACTGGTCGGCCCTATAATATACCATATGGACAAAGATTTAGGTAGGTTCAGGGTTTGAAAATTGTTACCCATACCCTACCCATTCTAAAATAGATTGAGTAAAGTCCGCCCATTAATTTCAACTAAGCCGGCCCGCGGTCCAATTTTTTTGACTAAGTTCCGATATGCCCATCGACCATGAGCTTAATTTAGAGGCCTAACTAATATGACATGGGTGTTATAATTTTTTTTTATTGGTAGCCGTCATGATCCATGCGACTGATGTGAGAGAAGAAGCTTCACGTATCAATGGGATTTGGTAGAGTTTGTCTACCTTATTAACTTGGACAAACGTCCGGTGGCGGGTGCTCTCTCACCATCGTCGAACGGGCGTTGTCGGCCCAGTTCGGGTCTGGTGTTGGTTGATCTCCTCGTTTTGAGGTCGGATTGGATCTGTGTTTTGTTGATAGGGAGTGGACGATCGCATCGGTGGCCGGATTAAGCTTTGTATCTCGATGGGTGTATCGCTGGTTGGAGTACCCTACGTCGGGACAAGGGCTGATAACAGGTATGTGGCGGCACGGCATGGATCAGATCTAATCAACCCAATCTGGGTTGCATTTCTTGGGATTTCTATGAGTTGTTTTGCTTGGGTCGACGTGAAACTTTGGAGTGGCAGGGATGGTGCGAAGAGGAGGGTAACAGTCTAGCGAACATGGAGGATTTGAGCACCAGGTGGTTTGTCG
Organism: Argentina anserina; assembly: GCF_933775445.1. NCBI lineage: Eukaryota > Viridiplantae > Streptophyta > Magnoliopsida > Rosales > Rosaceae > Argentina > Argentina anserina. Next base: position 10,535,251 of record NC_065878.1, on the reverse strand, counting down.
GCGGTTGCTAATGCGGGATCGAGTTGTCGGTTGTCCGATCGTCTTTCTCTGAATAAGGTTGTGGATTGGGCCTGTCGTTTGGGTTTTGACCCGAGTTGTTTATTTACTTTTGTTTGTTATTTATTTTTACTAATTGCTTCACACCGTACGTGCGAACTAAGTACCTACATTAGTTATGCGGGCGTAGTCGGACTTCGTGTTTGTGTGTGCACTTTTAGTGTCTTGTCTGCTCTAAGTAGGTGGTGAGTTCCTTGTTTTGTCAAATGGTCGTTGTCTCCTAGTAGCATGGTGAAGTTAAGTGTCATCGGAGTTACTTTCCTACGGCAACATAGTGGGAAAGCTGCACAATTTGTATTTATACTTCGCAGTAGTCGAGTTATCTTTCTAGTATGTCACCACTACAGTAAAGCAAATATAGTAGTCATTAGATCACTCTTTACTGGTTGGTGTCTTGTTGAGTATTTGTTTATGGAGATGTCTGTTATTATTTCAGATCTTTGTAATTAGGAGTTTAAGTTTCATATTCCCCCATTATATTCGACGCCTTCATTATTTAAGACTTAAAGATAGCCACACAAGCCCTTATTTAAAAAAATAACTTGGACAAACGTATCTTCCCCTCTTCTTTCATGGGTTTATTTGGTCTACTTTATCAATGATAGGAAGTAGACCTATTATAGTATTATATGAAGAAAATTGATCTATCCATAATGGAATAAAGAGGACTTTTACTCAACTTCACATTGAGTCCAATTTCCAATTTGACGGTAACACAATTTCAGTGCTTAACTTACATCCAATTTTCTTCGAACTTCCTCAAAAGGAAATGACTGTTCCACACACACACACACACAGATATATATATATATATATATATATATAGCATCGATTATGTACTACATGCACACACATATTCATGTCAAACGATAGCAGGGGGAAAGTTGGAATCAAAGAAATAATACCAATACCATGAAAGATAACCAACAACCCAGGTTTCTTGTACCAAAATAAATCATCATACAGTAACTTAAAATTTTGCCTACATAAAAGCGTTTTAAAATAAAATATGGATTCAGCACCCAAATAATTTTTCATGAATTCTCAATAATAAATTCAAAAAGAAAAATACCCTATAAATTAATCCTTGAGGTCAATTTCTACTTCATTCATCGACAAAGTAAACTAGCTAGCTAAACGAAAACCAACAAAAAGATAGGAGAGGTAAGCGATGGATCGGAGGCTATGGCCTATGGGGAATACTGTGTTGAGATGTGTGGCATTGCTAAGCATGCTTGTGCTTTCACTAGCAGCAACCCCATCTCCTGAAGAGTCTCCTGCTGTCATGCCGGTCTCAAGTACTTCAAATTGTGCCGAAAAGTGTGGCATCTCTTGCTCTTCGCTTGATCTCTCAGCATATATATGCAGCATGCATGCGTCCGCGTATGTATGACTGGCTGCAAGATTGCAACAACTTACGACATTGCCTATGGTTGTACTCGTAGTCGTGTGAATTATATGAGCAAAGTCATGAAGACAACTACTACTGCCAAACCCTCAAAACCTGGACCGCCTGCAGGCTGCTATATATATATAGCTAAAAACTCTCTTTTGTTTCATGATGAAATAATTGTGTATTATTGAATAATAATGGGGCCTATATATAGGCATTACAAAACCACAATCTCGTAGGATTCAGAGTCCTAATTTATTACGGAGATGCTAATCCATCTCCTAACATGAAACCTATTAGGCTAAGACACACACAAGGGTATAATAGTAATTCTCCCAGAACACTCTCCCTTGTGTTGCATGCCTAGGTTACATGGTGCACACATCGTTACCTCGGTAAAAACCTTGTCAAGCAAAATAAAAACCTCTTGGGTAAAAATAAAAGTTTGATCGAAGGGAAAAAGAGCACAACGCACCGTTTACATTTGATAGCATCATGTGAGGTAGACTCCCCCTGAAGTCTACGAAACAACTCCCCCTTATTAGTGCCATAATCATGAAGTACAAAGAACAACGTATACAACGTTCATTACATGCTTCTCAAACGTAGTCTTGGGCTAATGATTAATCATTAATCTAGCCACACATCCTTAGATCATTCATGCTATACTTAGCCAAACTTATATCTTAGGAAACAAGATTACATAACAACTCAAAACAAGAGTTTACAATGAAAATCAGATTCTTAGGTAGAATGACATTCACTCACTTAAATGGCCATAACTTCTTCGTCAAAATAGGTATCAGCGAACCGTAAAATGTTATGGAAAGTAGACACCCGTGGCTTTCCAATGACATAAAGTTTACAACCTAATCCGATTGGAGCAGTTCACAGTGCTCTGTTGAAGTTGACTGACTTGCAAATTTCTGGACATAACTGTCCTATTTTGCTAAAACGGCCATAACTCACTCAATATGATAGCTATGAACAAATGGTTAGTGTCCCAGGAAAGTAGACACATAGACCTTTCCAACGGTACCAATTTTATCATAATTCATTGAGCGAGCTGTCATGTAGGTTTCGTTGAAGTTGACCTACGAAACTAGACAGATGCTGATTTGTCACATTCAATGTGTCTTTCGCAAAAAGAAGGGGGGAATGGACTAATGAAGGACTGATTTTGGTCCGAAGCATAGTTAATCACATCATAATGAAAGCAATAGTGTCCCAACAACACTTACATATATGAATGTATAGCTCATTGAATCTCTTCATCATCTATACTTAGACGGAATAGAGAATCAAGAATTAGCTTTCATATGAACACATATGGGTATGAGTTCTTGCAACCGATTGTACTACGTTCTCTCGAACGTCGCAATCTGATTACATAAGATTTCCGTGGTCTGGAGGCATTTAAAGTTCATCGGGCACTCTCATATCTGCGTTAAGATCCCTTTACAGATATTATATGACCACTATCATATGCTGCAAATCAGTTGTCATGGACACTACTACTGATCAAGTAGCGGAAAGCAATTATGTACATAACGAGAGAATATAACTCATCGTAGTCAATACTAGGATAATGAGACAATCTTTTCGCCATAAGTTTTGCATATATAGCATGACTTTATCTTTCTCATTACACTTACGAACAACGACCAACATAACAAGTCTAGTTCAACATGTATTGATTCTTTCCACTTCGGTCAAGTTGCTCATTGTTGATGCTTTACAACGGAATAATAGCATAAGCAAATACATCATCAATCATGGGAGATCAATCCATTAAACACACGCGCGCGCTGTATACGATCAATTCCTGAGATTTATATTATTCTCTAACATGAACAAAATGAGTCTGTAACGTCCCACAAAAACTTAGTTGATACACATGTTTAGAGAATATCTCTTGATAATGGGCGAAATACTTGTGCCTACGCACCTCGCTTCTTTCTGGTTTGATTCCACAGAATAATGGTCTCCCCCTCATCTAGGTAAGAGCCAAGACCGAAGCTATGACCCTTACTAGTCCATCTTTGCGTTTGCCACCCTTGTTTTGTGGTGCAATACCACGGGCGCCGACAACACCACAGCGTACGATGGTGCTATCGCCGGCTTCCTTCCCACTGTCAGGGATGGTGCCAACAGTGCTAGGACCAGGTCATATGAAATTATCTCATATTCTGAGAGTTCCAACCTTACCGGCATATTACAACATTTATGTGCGATCTCGTCACTTTCGCAATATCGGTAAAGTCATTGAGCATCGAATCTTTGACTTTCTGGAGGTAGATAATGCGTTGCACATTTTATCACTTTGAGTAGTGCGGGATCTTAATGAGACATAGTGCCACACCACATCAATTTCTAGCGTTAAAACCGGAATGAGAGCATTCCATATCTCCCCCTAACGACGGGAAGTATGTCTCATCAAAGTGACCGTCTGCTAATATCCCAGGATAGAGATCAACGGTTGTAGATTGGAAATAGCGGACAAGTGTTGGTGATTCATAAATCATAACCAACCAGAATACTTAATCGTTTCAAGTAGACTCATTGAGATAACTACAATAGAGGCACATAAACAACTTTAACCAAATAGGCGTTTAATGAAAAGAACGTTGGGATCGTATCTAGTAACCATCTGGTACGCACTAAAGGCTTGGCATGTTGTGTGTCTAAAACGAATAAGTGTCGTTGCATACAACATCATTACATATCTCCATGCAAAAATCGGTAGGTTAGTACCCATAACCAAGTCCGAGCTCTGCTAGATCGTGCAGTGAATGAACATGAGGAATAATATGTTCAACGACGATCCCAATAGATATGTAAAACGAAATCATCAAAGTCGTGGAGGTGAACTCTCCAACATTATCCAATCAAATAGATTTGAGAGGATGGGAAGGCTGGTGAGCCCTTAGTATGATGATCATAGCTAAAAACTTAGCAAATGCAGCGTTCCTTGTGGAGCAAAGCAACGTGTGACCAACGCGTTGATGCTCTTAACCTATACCATAAAAATACCGAAAAATGTCCACATTCGGTTGGATAAGGTCCACTAATGTCACCTTAAATACTTTGTAAGAATGAAATGTTCTCGGTTAGAGCCTTAGCAAATAAAGACTTCCTTGAAATCTAGCAAGATAACAAGCTTTGCAAAATGAGCGATGAGATTAGAGATTGCCATGGAGGTATTAGAAAACATGGGAGGCATCACAAGCTCCTGTGAAGGAGGGGATGCCGCCACCAACAGACTGAATGCCATGGAGCCGCCGAAAGGGGCAGGCTCGGCCTCACTGTGTGGAGCACGGGTGAGGTGATCCTCCAATCACTTCGTGAACATGAAAAATAGATGATCATGTGAATTTCAAAGAACTCGAATCATCATATCTCGTTCAAAATGACCAAAAATGATCATGTCAAAACTGAAGAGACAGCAAAACTGAACCCCATGATTCAAAGAATCTTGAGTTACATAAAGCTACTGCTGCAGGCAAGCAAAGCTATGTCTGCAGGCTAACAAAGCTACTGTCAAGCTTGAAAAAGCTACTGTCAATGAAATCTGACAGATTTATTCCTCTCCATTCTTAACACAAATATCAAGATTAAAATCCATCATTGGCATGTATGGCCTTTAAAACTTAGCAAGGCATGAAGATATAAAACACAATCTCCGCACGAGATCCGTAAAACAACTACCTGTGCCGTAAGACATTGTGGGTGGTTACGCAATTAGAAAGACACTCGATTTCACGGCGGGACATGCTCAAAATAAAATTAAGAGAGTCAACAACTCGGTGAATTTCTCTAGAAAATACGCCGTAGGATATTGTAAGAAGGGGGATTGAAACAAATGTGCAATCCCATCGAGTGTATCACATGGCAATAGAACTACATTCTTCAACCTAAGAGTTGGAAAAACATGGTATTGGAGCAGTTGAATACCAAACAATTAGGGTGGAAAACCATCCATTTGGTGTGGGTGGTCACCAATAATAATAAAATCGTTTGACCTATGAAACGACTTGGAGAAAACCGGAAAATTAACCAGAAAACCATGTCAAAAGAACTCAAAACCGGGTGAAATGTGAATTGGGAAAACGTGGCAGTAAAAACTGCAGGAAATATGCCGAAAAAATGACGAGAAACGACGAAAAAATCGCCGAAAACGCGCCGGAACCGGCGGTGCCGATTGCCGGAAAACCGGCAGTCGGCAGTCTGAGCTGGCCGGCAAGGAGGCCGGGGCTGCTGTTTGACAAGGGACGCCGGCATGAACCGGATGGTGGTGCCGGAATGCCGGAAAATGGCCGGAAGGCGGCGAATACGCCGGAAAACGTTCTGGAAACGCCGGAACAGTAACCGAGAAAAACAACATCAATTTTAACGTTCCGAGGTCCGTTTTCCAAATTTTAAGGTCCAAATTCACAATGTAGTACTATTGAGGTCCCATGTAACCCAAAAACGGCCAATTTAAAAACCACATGAGTTGCAAACGTTGACCATACATGCTAAGTCAAGGCAAATAAAATTCTCACGAGATCATCTTCTAAACAAGGAATACGAGAAATTTTATTGAATATGCCAATATTTAATACAACACAAACAAACTTCTAATTCCAATAGATGACTTAAGCTAAAGTCGAGCAAGAATAATGGCAATGCCAACGTCATACTTGAAAAATAGTAAGCAGAAAACATAGTCAAAATAGATTGACTAATCAAAAGTCCGTAGCAACAAAATCTTGCATATCGGATCGGCCGGAGCCTTAGCCTGAGACTCAAAAATGTTCTTACTTGAGAATGGAAGAATGTTACATTTCCATCTCCAAAATTCTCTCAAGAAATAGATACAGGTGCCAAAAAATGACATGTGCTTCTCGGATGTGGAGCATGCTTCAAGGTCAACTGTGGTAATACAACGTCATAGACGTTTATTGAATCACTTTAAGTGTGTCCCATAGAATGTGTTATTTTTGGGATCTTTTGTCAGCAAATAGTGCTGCTTCAGAATAATGAATTTCAACTCAAATAAATGAGTACATAGACCTTGAGATTATCGTTTTTAGACATGAGTTTAAGAAAACTCAAACATTCGAATAACAGTCGTGATGACGACGCATCCATGAGAAACGAGGGTTGTATAGGTTTCGAATAATCGAAACTATTCAAGTATGTAACCAGAATTAGAAGGGTTGTGATGTATATGGTCACAAAATAATCGATGCATATCGGCGATTCTCATGATCGCACCCAAAACAACGGTGTACTCAGACAACCACACGGAATCGATTTCTTCCCTTTAAATAATAACGTGACTCCCTCCATGACCGTCACACGAAAAACGTCGACCAAGAGGGGAATCATATCCCTCTTTGGTCTCATCGGCGTAATAAGAAGGCCAGAAAAGAAGACATGAAAAGGCTAATAGCGCCCGATAATTTATATATATATGTTCAAGAGCAGCAACTTTAAGAAAAACATACTTGTTGGTCTGCCAAATAGACCGCATATAATTAAATTTCTTTGCAAATCGATCGTCATGCAGGAGTTGCTTCATGAAATCCTTTTCGATTTTCGTCCGATGACATAAAATCTTCTTTGAAGGTTTGGAGAAGATGGGACTAGCTTCTCTTGAGCGAAGACGTTGCTTTTGAAGTTCGCGTTTCTTGCGTGAATATGCGGGAAAAGCAATTTTGAATGCTTTGATGCGGGGACTTGCGGGGCAAAAAGATGTTTTCGCGGAGCGAATGTGAAGGAGACCCTGCGGAGTTGCGGGGCTTCGTGCAGGGGCTGCGGTGGCTGCAGGGGGGCTGCAGGGATCGCGTGCAGGTCTGCAGGGCTGCGGTGGTAGCAGTAGGGGGGCTGCAGCGGCGGTGAGCAGGAGGTGCGCCGGCGAGGAGATACCGGCGGCCGGCGGAGGAGAAGAGAGAAAAAAAAAATTCTAGGGCTTTAAAATTTCAGGGTTTTAGGGCAAAGTGCGTGATAACGTGTTTCAGGATGAAATAATTGTGTATTATTGAATGATAAGGGGGTCTATATATAGGCATTACAAAACCACAATCCTGTAGGATTCAGAGTCCTAATCTATTACGGAGATGCTAATCGATCTCATAACAGGAAACCTATTAGGCTAAGACACACACAAGGGTATAATAGTAATTTTCCCGGAACATCTTTATCATTTTCAGTTTTGACTGTGATTCGAAAGTATTTAAGACTATTTTATAGGCGGGGCAATTCAATATAGACCCAATTTCAGTATGAGATTTTCAATCAAACTCATCCTATTTTCATTTGAATTTACACCCAAAAATTGCCATATATGATTAACAATAAAACATTTATTCTCTCAATATTACAAAAGTTGCCACTGAAATCAAATTTATAACCTACCTAGTTTACTAATAATTAACTTCATATATCTCATAAACTAAGCTTATTACAGTAATATTTATTTTAATCATATATTTGTAAATCGTAGCATAAATATCATTATTAATTGTGCTTAAGTCATGCAATTTAGATTTGGAAACCAAAATTACATGAGCTGTTTATTTTATACATTTTTTATGTTTAAAAATCTTTCTATCATATAGGTATATTATTTATTTAGTTATACATGGAAGTTATTTAACTAGTCATACTTTATATAGGTAAGTTATTTTTGAAAATAATTTGTTTCAACTTCGTAAAAGACTTTTGTCATCCATATACGTATGTAGGTTATGTTTTACTATATTAAATTGGTAAGTTATCTATTTTTTTACTATATATGTAATAACCCTATTTTTCGAGTTCAAATTGTATAATTTTCAGAAGTTATTCGACTAGGGCGGCACGTGAGGGAGTGTGAGGGGGGGCAAGAGGCGGCTTTAGGCCGTGGGGGGGGGGGGGGTTGAGGGGAAGAAAAGGGAGAGTTTTGGGCGACGGTAGGCGAGCTACCAGCCGGTTTTGGAATTAGTGCGTGAACAGTAAATTTCGAACAGTAATTTTTGTAAAAAAAGTGATTTTTGTACGGTAAATATAAAAAGTAGTTATGTACAGTAATTATAAAAGTAATTTATGTACAGTAATTATAAAAGTATTTTATGAAAGGTAAATAAGCGATTAGTATTTACTGGAATAGTAATATGTATACAGTAAGTACATGAACAGTAAATGCGTAAACACCGTAAACTACTAATATGTAACAGTAGAACTGATTCGGTATTTAAGGTTTTACGTAACGTTTCTAATCACTTCTTATCCAATCTAGGTAATCGACTAAACAAGTGAAGGATTTGCTTTTGGTATTGTGGAAATTACGCTCAGGCAATAAGTTGAGTAAATCTCACTGTGATGAATCTACCATTGGCGGTGATTCATAATTACATTTTATTTTAAAGGATCGAACCATGATATATATATGTGATAGTGGGTTGTGTATGTGTAGAAATGGTAAAATCGATACAGATATATGGGTTGTTATATTATATACTGTCATATTCATATATCAAATGAGTTTATTTATAGCACTGATATTTATTTTATTTAAGCATGAATGGCTTGTCTTTTTGTGCAATGGCATGTCATGAATGTATTGTACGTAGTTTTAACTTGAGTTATGTTAAAACGTTTTTCTGTCTTCGGACTTGTCTCCGGACGTGTTGGCATGTCGGAACCTAGCCTTGGCCGGGCGATAGTTACGATTCAGTTAGAGCTCTAGTCTGTCTGACGGTGTACTGCATGGGATGTAACATATGTGTTACATGCTTATGAGTACCCATATTTTTAGATATTGGGTGACATATGGGTTGCCCAATGTCTGGCGGCGTACTGCATGAGGGGTAACATATGTGTATCTGCGTCTCATGAGTACCCGTATTATAAATATATTTGGGTAAACATATGGGTTGCCCAATGTCTGGCAGCGTACTGCATGAGGGGTAATAGATGTGTATCTGCGTCTCGTGAGTACCCGTATTATAAATGTATTTGGGTAAACATATGGGTTGCCCGATTTCTCATGAGCACATATATTTTCAGATATTATTGGACAACCAGATGGGTTGTCCTGTGACTCATGAGTACATTTATAATTAAATGTTTTCCGTCCTTTTCTCTCTTGTATTTTTATGCGTGTTATATTGTTGTTTTACTCATACAAGTTGTAAAGCTTACCTGGTTTGTGTTTACAATCCCGGTGCACATATTCGATGGTGTATGAGATAGTTCTGCAGGTGTGGATTAGTAGAATTGGAGGACTACTCTGAAGATTTCGAAGTTCATTTATTTTATTTTGCGGTGAGGATTGAGATGATTTTACATTTCCATTTGATATAATGCTTGAATTATAAATTGGTTTTGTAATAATCAATTCGACTGAGATGTACTACGATCTCAGTAATGATACGCTGTAACTCTGAGATGATTTCGATTTATTGAAATTGTTTTAGAGTTTTTCATGGCTTCGAATTCAAATTTTTATCATTCAAATTTCGGGGTCGTGACTATATAGGTTAGTTCTATATTTCTATTATATATGTAAGTTATCTATTCAAAAGGTAACTCTATTCCTTTGGGTTTTTCTTATTACCTTGTAAAAAGGTATATTAGTTTAGATACCTCGCATAGTTGTCTGATAAATTATTGTTTTATACTAGAGATTTGTTTAAAAGATGACAATATATATATATATATCTAAATATTAGACAAACTAATCTAAGAACAAGATATCTACCTTATGATAAAAAACACAAAGTGGAATCAATGACCTCTCTTGTATCATTCAAAACCTTTTTCAACTATCACTCGGAGAAATGGCGAGAAGTACCATATGCATAGTCGCCCTTATCATTTCTTCAAAGCATATCTCTCCGTTTTCATATTAAATTCTCTCAATTTTTCTTGTGCAACAATATTGGAAAGAATATACCTACTAAACAGATCAAGAACTACAAACTTTTGTTACAAATGAAATAGTTTTGTAATGAGTATATATATATATAAGCTCAAGTCACCAAATTAAGATAAATTAATTGATAAAATTGATTGAAATAGAGTTAATGAGATTTTAAGCTTAGTTAAAATTTTCAAATTCAAATGAATAGAAGCTAAATTTTAGCTTTCTATGTGTCTAAAGGGCAAATTAGACTTGGTAAAAATATTCATTACAAACATATAGTCTATATGGAAGGTTTAAAATATGAGAGAAAAATGCCAATTTGCACCTCAAACTTGGCCATAATTGTCAGTTTGCACCCCGAACTTATATTTAAGGCAATTTATCTCCTAAATTTGGTAAAACTTACCGATTTGCACCACATCCGTTAAATTTAATGTTTTCTATCTAATGTTAAGTCACATATTATGCATTAGAGGGGAAGTATTGTCATTATATATTTATTCATATTTAATAATGAAATAAATTAATAAAATTAATTAAGAGAACATTTTTTCTACTTTGTTTTTTTTGTTTTTTTTTTCGAAATATATTATTGATTTATATATTTATTGTTTACGTGATATGGTATGTTAAAAAATATTAAAAATAAATACATAATTACATAGAAAATTAAAAATAAATGTGTACATATAAAAATATACATATATACAACACACTATATTTGAACGTGCCCATGCAACGTGGGACGACGGCGCGGATGGTGCCCATGCGTGGGCCCGTGCGTAGCCGTTTAGGGCGGCGTGTGGAGGCACGTCTGGTCTTGAGTAGAGCAATTGTTCACCCTATTTTAATGTGCTCGTCGATACGATCACATACATATATAATTTTGTTTAGGTCGATTTGGATTGTGTTTGTGATGTTGTTGTGAATATGATTATGTTGATATAACTTAGTTTACTTTAGGTTTAATGTTTTGTTGTTGCAGACATATCAGGTTAGAATGATTCTTCAATGACCTTGGTAATTATACAGGCTATGTGCGATAGTAGTAGTAATATTGCCTAGTAGTAGTAGTATTGCCTAGTAGTAGTCTTTTGGCAATTATACAGGCTATGTGCGATAGTAGTAGTAATATTGCCTAGTTTGCATATCAAGTTGAAATTGTTTCCCTAGGTGTGTGAATTGGAAGCCTTGTCTTTCTTTGGTGATATTCAAGGTATTGCGGGAGCGAAAAGGTGAGTGAAAACTTCTATGAATTATGTATACTTGGTGCCTTAATTAATGAGAAACTATTGGAGAAAATGTTTTTATTTTTAAAATCGTATGAACTTGAGCGTCAACGGTCCATAGGTAAGTAAAATGAATTTCCTTATATAAATTACACTTATGTTTCTCATATAAAAGTAAATTATTATTAGGGAGGGAAGTGGCTACATTTACGCATGTTCAAGAAAAAAATATACATGTTTAATGGTGATAATGATGCGATGGTGTAGTTGTTATATGAACTTGTAGTACTTACTGTTGGAGGAGACTTGCTTATAAATTGATTATACTTTGTTAGTTGTGATTTATTATTTTTAATGTGAAATTAATGACAATAAGATGGTTATGTGACATGATGAAGACGTTGGTTTGGTAACCAATGTGTAGTTATAGGTTAGGGTCTCTCCTATGTGGCGTAAAAGAACTAGGTGGTGAGATAGTTACAATCTCTCCTAAGCGGTGTAAGAGATCGTAGATCACTCCTTAGTGGCGAATGTGATCATTAGGCATAAATGACCCGTACCTTGGCTAGGTGAGTGGGTATGCATATAGTTCTCTAGTCCTAATGTCTAAATGTGAAAAAGGTAATGACGTCGATCATTATGCCGAGTGTGTATTTTTAGGGAAGCGTAAAAGTAAACCTCTTACTTGCGTAAAGGATGTTTAATGATATAGAAGCCTTGTGATGGTGTTGGGTTTGTTATTTGATAAAGATTTTATTTTAATGAGTTAGAATATCTAATTCGTTTTACTCATACGAGCTTTTAGAGCTTACCGGGTTTGTTGTTTACAACCCAATGCACTAATCAATGATGTAGTGGTAATTCGATTAGTTATTAACTTACTAATAATTCCACTTTGAAGCACCTGACTCCTCAAGAAATTTTGACACAGCAGCGTACAATTGGGGCTTCCATTATAATCCAATGGTTGGAAGTCGCATGACTTCTGTTATTCGAACGAAACTTGAAAGGTGCTAATCTATGAACTTAAAAAAATATGGCATATTCATAGGGCTTCCAACACAATTCAGATATGGCCGTGTTTGGCTACTGAAGTTATCTCCCATGAATAAACCTTGCTAACAGAGATCGTGAGAAATTCAACTTCAACATTTAAAGTATCATCCTTAATGAATCCATTAGACTCTTCATGAACTTTCTCCAACGTCAGAAAGTTTGCATAGCCATAAGTCCATAACCCGTTTTCTTGGCTAAGGAAGAGAACCAATGAGTACCTGCAAGAGAACAATAAAATTCAGGAGAACACAAAATTATGGCAAAAATTGAAGAAAATCATTTCTTTGGGTAAGTTTAGTTCTATTAGAGCTAAATACTCCACCATCGATATTTTTATAAGTTGGTTTCATTATATATAAATATTAAAATATATACAACTAAGTTGTCAATAATGTTGTAACTTGGTTTCATTATATATAAATATTAAAATATATACAATTAAGTTGTCAATAATGTTGTAAGTTTGGTTCATCAAAATTGTAATTTTGGTACAAATTCAAACACCATAGGCAACCCCTGAAATATGTGATTCTCTGAAAAATGAGTGATAATTGAGTGATACACATTAAAACACCATAGGCAACCCCTGTAATATGTGGTTCTCTGAAAAAGATGACTATAAATTCTTAGAGAAATCATTCTTGTAATCTGATATCTGAGAAAGAATATGAACCTTAAATTTTATATTTCTATTATTCCAAGTGAAGCTAGCTAGTTTGATGAGTAATAATGAATATGCAAAAAAGAAGAGGGGAAGTACGTACCTGGCTTTTCTTCATGTTTACCACTGACTTGATCCAATATCCGGAGCTTGTATTTTGCAATATTGCTCTCTTAGGTGGAAGGCTCTTCCAGTCGTCCAAATATAAGTACAGCGATACTGCTTTGCCCAAAGCCTGAAGCTCAGGGTCCCCATTCGGATGGTTTAATTTCCTATTCCGAGTAAGAAAAGATAGAAACTTCATCTTATATCGGGTCTGGAACATTTAATGCACAAGCATATGCAAGCAGAAAAAAGTAAAAAAGATGAAAGATGTGCATACCAATTTCGCTCACCAACTGTGAACACTTACGAGTAATAAGAAATTTGTTTTTTTTTTTTTTGCTGAGAAATTTTCTAATTCGTAACGGAAAGTACCATCACTAAGTTCGAATTCCTTAATCATGTCAAGAGATTCCCATTTGCCACTGCGACTATAAACAAAAACCTCTGCCCCAAACTCGCAGTAGTCATCTACAAGATATCCACTAGAAGAATTTTTGAAAGCTTCAATGATAACGAATTTTGCGAATCCCCACTCAGTCTTTGCCTTGTGAAACATTTTCATATCTCCATCACAATCTGCAATTAGGTAGTTGAGTACATACATTTGGTTTGAAATTTTTGGCACTATGCATTGCTCTCACGTACATACTCATAACCATGTCATTAAACTCAAGCATAGAGTTGTTCACCTCGGACAGTTAAGTACTTCTTTTGTAGATTATCAAGCAAAAACAATTTATAGTCAGCATAAACCTCCCACCCTTCAGGATAATCATCTGTTTCCGCTATGGCCAACTAAAGCGAGATATAACCTTCACCTGCCTCTGTGTCGTTTGGGTGAAGAGAACATACTGCGATAAATATATGGTTACAAGTATGTAACAATTTCTTATACAAGATGCAAAAAAGGACAAAACCATAAAGATAGAAAGCTGAACTCACCATTTGTGTCCTCCAGCTTCAAAAACACCAGAATAATACTTTTCAGCTTCTGTCTTTGCTAGTAAGGAGTAGCCTTGTATTTTCAAAGCAAAATGAGCTGGTGGAAGGTCTCGTTTGGATCTTATAGTCCCTGCAATATATTTACCAAAGAGAAATAATAAATGATGTAAAAAGCTTAAATGCCTCATATGCGTAGGCCGGCATGTATGTAAATTAATGTAATAACTTTCTAGCTCAAGTGATCAGTGTAGCAAAAAGTGTTCGACACTAAGTGGGAAAAATGAAGTGAATGATTCTATTGATTCACATAGACAATAAGGCCGCAACCTAACTACGCTAAAAGTAGTTACTGAGTGCTAAAAGAAAAGATGCTCACTACATATATGAAAGAAAATAACTTTGAGAAGGTGAGGAACTATCAGAACCTACCAATACTCCAGTTCTGCATTGCAGAAAGAGGCATGTTTCCAGATACTAACTGATGGATTAGCAAAGGGCTAAGGGACACTTATATATAGGAGAGTTGGACGCAAATGTCAAAACAAGTTGATCACTTTCTAGTATTGGAGGTTGTTGGACCATAAAGTTATCTAAGTTGCAGTGAAGCATTGACAAAGACTGGAAACTAGTTTATTGAAGTGTGACTTCTGAAATATTATTACCTAAGGTTCTTTATTATGCCAATAACTGGAATAAAAAAGAAGAATTGAAATGTAGGCTAGCTAGCTCATGTTCGGAGTATACATCTCACATGGAAAAATGAGACATAGTGTGTGGGTTTATAAGGATTTGAGCCACTTCATCCATTGTCAATTGGTTTTAGATGTAAACTTCATATCACTTTATTATGGTTTCAGAGCGGGTTATCCACGTCTACGTGTGAATCCCAAATGGCCACACGAACTTCACGTCACCCAAAATGTTGTCCACGTGTATGACTTGAAAATTCGCCACAGGTGCGGGGGCATGTTGAGAGTTTACATCTCACATGGGAAAATGAGACTTAGCATGTAGGTTTATAAGGGTTTGGATCACTCCATCCATTATCAATTGGTTTTGGATATGAACCTCAGATCATTTAACAGCTCAATCAAGTCTATGATAAGTATATTTGATTATTAGTAGCTGATCAAAATAATTATATTCAACATACTAATAAGCTAGATCTAGATCCAGTATAGAAAAGAAATATACTATCTGAATTTGAATTGGTTTGTTAATTTTTTACCATAAAATGCATACTAGTACTCTTGTATCATCACTTACTAACCAGGTGAACATTATTGAAAATTAATTGGAGATGTAATGTACCTATGTACATTTCTCTATAAAACTAAAGAGGACGACCAAATATGAACACAGTTGAGCCCGCGACCTATGAGAAAGGTTCATGGTGCGTTCGTATTATAAATTTTTCAACTTTGATATCGATTTATGTGATTTTATGTCAAGCCAACCGTTAGAAACATTGTAAAGTCAGACCATATACTAAACATAATAAAACTTCTCTTGCTGTGAAAGTAAAGAAACCAACAACTTCAGAAGTTTATATTTCCAGAAGTTAAAATGACCAAATATCATACCATAGCTTCCTAGTTCCCACTTTGGTGGATCAGGCTACCCATGTGACATATATTGTGGAGTATTTCGATGACATGCGCAAAAGCATCTGGATATGAATATATATATATACAGGGTTTTTCAGGTAAGGAGGTCCTTATTTTATCTTAAGGTACGGATTTTCATTTTTGACCAACTTTTCGATTGAGTTTTCACATGTCCACTGTCAAATATCTAGGTAATAACGTATATATTATCTCCACAAAATTTCAGCCGATTTCATAACCGTTAAGGTACTCATAACTTCGATTTTCTACTCAAAATATGAACGGTTTAGGTTCGGAAAATTCAATACGTCCATTGATTTTGATTTGTTCGCTACCTTAACGGTCATGAAATCGGCTGCAATTTTGTGGAGATGATCTATACGTTATCACCTAGATATTGGACGGTGGAGATGTGAAAAATCGATCGAAAAGTTGGTCAAAAATGAAAATCCGTACCTTAAGCTAAGATAAGGACCTCCTTATGTGAAAAGCCTTGTATATATATATATATATATATATATATATATATATATATATAATGGCAAGTCAAAGTGGACCAACCATAACGAACATAATAGGAAATGAATTAGAAGTAAAAACTCAAATTAAACCGTAATCATGAACACAAAATCAACCGACCACCCAAAAAGAATAATTCGACATGAATTAGAGCTTATTCAGGACACTAAGGTCCACTTACACCACCCATGTGCAAGTCACATGCACTATTAGTTCTATCTGGTCTCTAGTAGTCAACAGAAAAATGTAATAAATACTAAAAAAATTGTTATAGGGACAATAGAATGGTCTACTCATCTAATTGATAATCTCATTTATATAGGGGTCATGATTACAATAGAAGTAAATGGTAATTATAATAGTAATTAAAGCTACATAATGGTGATTGATCGGTTATGTCTGTTGATCATTAACGTCATTAACTCATTCCGTTATTTACTTTAACGAATACACACTAATGGTATTTTTCCTTCAACACTTCCTCTTGTGTCGAGTTTAAAGATATAATGGTGCATATGGTGTTGCCTCATTAAAAACTTTGTCAAGTAACAAAACTCAATGGGAGAAAATAAAACTTGGTCGGAGGGGAAAAGAGCACAACGCACCTATTACATTTAAGATTAGAATATATGTGCTAGACTCCCACTGATATCTGCACCTCCCCGTGATCTTTACATTAATCATGGGAGCTTTGATAACTTTTGCATATTTATTTATGCATTTTATTTGGTACGTATTTTTTTACGCCAAATATGCAACGACGCGAATAGTATCCATTTTCATCATGTCGTTTTCTATTTTCTTTATATGGACTATAAACCTAAACCTTTAGGTATTGTTGTTGCGTGGACGCTAAGCTATATAACGAATGAGAGGTCGAGTCAAGTATATTATGTTAAGTGCAATAATGTGTCATGTGTCTTTGCACTTGTATAGGGAATCTCATTTCCCAATACTTATTCGTCATCTTTTAATTATACGAAAACATATCTATCTTTAAAGACTTTCACTGATCATGGGAGCTATAGAAGCCTCCCTTTTAACCTTTAGAGTGCTTAAAGCTAGGGCTGGGCGCGGGTTCAGCCCGGGCTATTTTTTTCAGGGCCCGGGCTCAGCCCGGTTGTAGTATGACGGGCCGGACTTTGTTCTTAAAATATCAGGGCCCAGGTAAGTTAATTGCAAGGCCCGGGTAAGTTAATTGCAAGGCCCGGGTAAAACCCGAACCGGTATCATCCGGGCCGAGCCCGTTCGGTTTTCCGGGCCTAACTCTGTTTTTGGTTGTGTTCCAGTGTCATTGTATATATTCTATAAATTTAGGATCACTTACGAAAGCCAATTACATAATGATACCTAATGTCCCGGGTTTCCGGGTTTTTTTTGTTTAAAGATTTGAAGGCCCGGAACCGGCCCGGACATAACAAAGCCCGGCCCGTTTATCACATGACAACACACGAGCCCGGAAAAAAAAACCCGGCCTGCCCGGACGGGCCCGTCGGTCCGGTCTGGGTTTTTTTCTTCTTTGGGCTTTTTGCCCAGCCCTACTTAAAGCCGATTGATATTTAATTATCAATATTACAGTCCTCAAGATCCATTTTGAGACTGTGTCTTCCCAAGGGTATTTTTCATTCTCGACTTAGGATTTGCAATGGCAACATCTTTTTAATTCATCAAAAGACTCTGGAAATCCATATTGAATACGCAATGACATAACACATCTGATCCCTATTCATAATTAAGTATTTTACTTTGTGAACGTTTCAATTCCTTTTGTAACGCTACGTGGCCTAGAATCATTTCTTGGGTAGATAAAGTCTATTCTATGACTTTAATGTATATCTCTTAATTTCGATCTCCATAGAGATACCTTATTTCACCATTCATAAGCTGCATTTGTCAGTTTTTTCGAAAACTACCAAA
This sequence comes from Argentina anserina, assembly GCF_933775445.1. Classification (NCBI taxonomy): domain Eukaryota; kingdom Viridiplantae; phylum Streptophyta; class Magnoliopsida; order Rosales; family Rosaceae; genus Argentina; species Argentina anserina. Next base: position 10,516,872 of record NC_065878.1, on the reverse strand, counting down.
CTAATAAGGTAGTGGAGTGCAATGACATCCATTACGAGAATATCTCTTTGTGGTCCATTACAAAAGAATATCTCCTCGTAGTCGATTCCAGTGCATTTGTGAGAGAGGTTGCGCCATAAGATGAGTCTAAGCTCTTATTTCTCATGATGCATCCTAACAAAGATATATGTAGAGATCTCTGTATTTGCAAGGATTTGTTCTAACATCTGAGGTGTCCCCTAGTGATAACCAAAATCTAGGAATTCTCATGAGGCGGATTTGAGATCATGAATCAATGGATCCAATTGTGCCAAACTCACTTTATTTCTTTAATCGAGTATATATGGAACATAAGGTGGTCTCCCCCTCTTCATTGGAGAGTCACGGCCTATGACACCATTTATGCCACTTTATGGTGTCAACATGCCACCATCTATGGTAGCAACACAATGCCCAATTACCCCTTGAGTGGCGTCATGTTCTCTTCTTAGGACATTGAACCTTGCAAGTATATTTGCATCTAATACATGTAATCTCATCACTTTGTGCAATAGTGGGGATCAAGATGAGACACAGTGGGGACAAACCATGACAATTCATGTCGTTCCACTTAAACATTCTTTGTTCTTATCTCCCCCTAATGACGGGAAGACTGTCTCATCAAAGTGATATTCCACATATCTAGCGGAAAAAGAGATCACTTGTCAAGGTGGCAATATAGCAGACTATCTGGATGCTCGTCTCCAATAAGAACACTTATTCACATTAATTGGCTTCACCATTATGCGACGTGGCGTCGCAATTTGACACGTATGTTAATGTAGTTGAGCTAAAGGATTGTAGATTTGTGTCAATCCTGGCAAGCTCAAGTATTTCGATCCTTCGATGTTATGGATTGTAGTTTCTTTTATAATGATTATGGTGATAGCCAAGAACTAGTGAGTAAAAAGTTGTGTATGTAAAAATTACATTACCCTAAACGAAAAGATTGGTGCACATTACCATTTACCAATATCAAGACTAGTATTTTAGTCATTTTCCATGAGACAAAGTGAGTTTGTAACTATCATAAGTAGCATTAGTTTTAGTGGTGAATGGTGTGATGACACATGACCAGCGTATCGACACATCAACCAACACAATAAATTATTTAAAGTGTCCGCAAGTTGGTTGAATTAATTCACATAATTTTCGATGGATTCAATTTTTGGACATAGTGACAATACATGTCCTTTGCATATGATGATCTCAATCCAAATTTCTTTAAGAGATAAGCTTTGAATGATTATTTTTACATACGTAATCACAATGGCTATAAGAAGCATAATATGGTGTTAGTGCATATATGAGTGCATCAAACATTTCACGGTTCTGTCTTAGGGGAGAGACGAAATATGGGGATGAAATTACATCTTCAATTCTTCCATAAAATTATATTTTAAGGATTTTTACAGTACTTTGTTTCCTTTGTTCATGCATCTATTTTATCTAAAACTATGAGTGTTTGTATGTCATACCTTAAATATATAGAAGCACATATCATGACCTGTGTATCCCAGTGAATTGTGTCAAAGCCCAAATATGTCATAATCTCGAAGGTCAATTTCTTTTGACGTTGTTGGATTCAATTAGCGGTTACATATAACAACTAGGTAGACATAAAACTTATCCATTACTCGGTTACATCCGCAGTTATTAGAGATAATGCAAAGGAAATCAATTATAATCTCACTTATTTTTTTTCAAATGAAAAAGTCGTTGACATAAAAAATATTTTAAAATGTAGAACAGTTTAATTGTCTCTTATTGGCTCTTGTTACATAAAGTGTCAATGAACATAGTTAAGACATAAAAATGGAATATAAACTCAAATTCTTTAGATTAATTTGACAGAATCGTAAAACGATATTTACATCCCATAAAGTATGTATATTGTGAATCTCGAAGGATTAGAAATGATCGATCCTTATTATTATTTGTAGTTATATCCACAATTATATTGTCATTCTTCAGTACTATTACTGTGGGGATCGCATGATGCATTTCTTTGCATTCAATTATTTTTATGTCATATTAATATTTTGTGAAGTTGCTTTACTTTATGCAGTACTTCGCAAAGTCAAAATATTTAAAAAATCGAACCACATATATCTCAATTAATATTCGAATATTCTCAATTTATTGAGAATAATTAATTACTATGGTTATATGTCAACGATTGTATCAAGGTATTGTCCAATATAAAAAATACTTCAATACCAAAGTCTAATAAAAATTTTAGGCATATATAATAGCCATTACAATTATATTTTGGAAAAATAGTGGCAGATTGAAACATTTTGAATTGACCTAGATTTGTATCGCTCTTAAAATTGAGGAGCTTTCTCCTTTATAGTTTAATATTGAATATACTTTTTCAAATCGCCGTATTCTCATTATTCTATACTCGTTTTGTAAGAGGGTGTTACATATTACGCGTGTCATATCCCCTATGCATCTTTCAAACGTTACATTGTTATCAATTGTCATTGATCAGTTTGTATGAACCTACATGTTCATAATATTTTCCCTTTGCTTTAGGGTTATTACTTCTTTATTATCCATAATTCGTTATGAGAAAATTTCGTTGTCTTGAGAGACAATTCTTTGTCATTCAAGATTTTAAGAATTACATGCATGAAAACATGCTTGCATAATTCGATCATGGTTGAGCCTTGGTTGGCTTGTAGGAGAGGTTGATACTCAAATTCTTTAGAGTCCAATATATGTTGTGTTGGTTTAACCAACTGTAGATAGAGTAATAGATTTATTAGTTTTGCATTCTACAATTTTAAATAGACTTACACAAAAATTAAACATAGCAAGATACATTATGGCCACTTTGGAGGTTTATGGAGTTGCTTTATCACAATACAGATATACAATTTAATTAATTTTCAAGAAATACAAATCGGATTGCAAGACCAAGAATTGAAATGGTCGTAGTTTTCGATGCTTCATGAATATACTTTATCACAAGAATATGTTTGTCCTATTTTTGTTTTTGAATTATAAAATTCTCATGAAATTTCGTTATCATAGCTATGCTTATTTCATATAACATGCTAAATAAAATAATTATAAAAATTATATAGACATAGCATGTGCAACAAGTAGAGCATAGCATCTTATATGGTTAAGTAATTTACAAAATTATAGCAATTATCGTACTCACAATGCATGCCAAATGTCATGTATAAATATAATGCTTAAAATGTAAATCATAGCATTACGATTCAAATACATGCTACCCAATCAAATTTAAAAATAAATTTAAATATGCATGGCATATAATATGTCCTAATATTCAGAGACTACTTTGTTCACGTAACATGCATACTTTCATGTAAATGAATGAAATTTAATGACAGCGGCAATACTAGTTTAGATCTTACTTGCAAGTTTGTCAAATAAACAGCATATTAAACAATTCTTGATTTCATAATTCCACGCTGTTATGGATAAATCACATACATAAACGACAACATATATATGATTAATGACTTTTAATCAATATAAATTGAATTTAATAAACCATTAATAGTAAATTATTACTGTGACACATGAAAATAAATAGTAACTAGGATTAATTACTACTATTTTTTTCGAATTACCTTCAAATTTTACCACTAGACGTAAATTACGTCTACCGTGGGTAAAAATCCTTTTTTCCGTGGTTTGGGTCGGGCACGTGGGATCAACAGATCCGATTCGAAGCAGTGAAGAGCAGCGGCGCCGATCTGTAGAGGAGCAAAACGTTGTCCAATCTAGGACAATCAGATTTGGCTAGGGCCGTTGTGCATTGTTGGGCCTTCGTCGCTAGATCTGCCACCGTTCTGGGTTGGACGACCATCACCGCTTGGTGACGTCAATGTGGCAGCATCGCTGGTGAGGATCATTGATGCTTCGTCGATATCTGGATCGAGCATTGGCGGCCACGGGGCTTGCTGTGGCGTCACTGGAACGACGACGAGTTTCTGGTTAGAGCAAGACCCCGGTGTCTTCGAATGAAGGCGGAGCTAGGGATCCGAATCGATGTCATTCTGGGTAGTTCCGCCTTGATGGATTAGCAGCGGTCCGATGTGCTAGGCTGGTGCATCAAATCCTCATCGGAGTACGATGGTGGCTGTGAAACCGGTAGCGTTGATGAGGCAAACAAAAACGCCAGCTGGTTTTGATGCCCATAATAGAAATCTGAGTGCCCAAAGTAAATAACCACAAAAAACTTTTGTTAGAGGAAAGGACGCCAGCAGTAGTAAGAAATTCTAGGGTTATTTTTCTTTTTCTCTTTGGCTAAAAAACTCAGATCTAAAATAAAAGTATTGATAACGTGTTATAGGGAAAATAGAATAGTCTGCTCATCTCACTGATAATGTCATTTATATGGGGGTCATGATTACAATAGAAGTCAATGGTAATTACAATGGTAATTAAGGCTACATAATAGTGATTGATCTGTTATGTGCGTTGATCATAAATGTCATTAACTCATTCCGTTATTTACTTTAACGAAGACACACTAATGGTGTTTTTCCTTCAACAAAAATCTCTGTAAAAACTTAATTTTACCACAAAACTAAACATATTTTGTTCCGTTGAATCTCCTATCACCAATGTAGCACACCCTTCTGCTATTTTTCTTTCTTCCTCTTTGACATTTAGATAAACACACACCACAATTTTCAGCTATTAGTTTCTTACTCCCATTGCTTGTAACCCACTTGATCTAGATTGACCCATGACTGACACAGCTCCCTTCCGACGATCGGCGACCATCCAAAGAATATGGAGACCTGTTGTTTTACGGCAACAATGGACGCAATAGCTAGAGACATTAAGGCGGCGCCGACGGCTAGAGTACCAGCAATAGGAGCCGATGCTCGAGACTATCAATTGATTCAATTCCTTCCACCCTTTTTCAATTTTAATCCAAATTAGATTGAGGATCCATTGCACGTCCCTCTTTCAATTATACATTGTCTTTTACTTGTTTAAACCAAGACCAAATATGAATATCATCTGTCCTTCTTCCTCCTTAATCTTTCCTCAGTTTCCAGTATTGGGTTTTCTTCCTCCTATCCCATACTGTCCTCCCCGACCTTCGTTGCATCCAGTTTACCCACCACTTCAGTCATACATTAGGGACTTCATCATCAATAATCATCTGCAATTCGAACAATAACCCAGATTCTTTTATTCTCTGACCAACTGTTGTTCTCTTTGAAAGGAATGAATAAAACTGATTACAAATTCTGCACTTCATAAAGCTATGATTGTCAAACTAATACAATCACCAGAGCCAAGATGAGCTCCAAAGCATCACTACGCATATCAAATCATGAGTCCACCGTTTTCACATCTTGCGCATTCCCTTCTCATCTGGAAAGCCAACGCCACCCAGAAAGCGTAGCTCTTGGTCGGGATGTACCTCCATTGTTGATTGATGTGAATGAGTTCAAAGGTACTACATGCACACAATTGAACATCTACGATTAGGACATAGAACAACTTGGGCTACGGAGCTATAGGCCAAGGGACATTCGGATAAATTGCTTTTTTTTAAGGAAGCCACTTGGTTTTATAAAAAATGAAATCAAGGTCTAAATAACCATTACATCCCCCTCCGTTGCCATCTATAGATAGACAGGAAGTTGTGAGGGACACTCAGGACGGTACATAGTATAGGTGTACTCATTCAACATGAAGCTCAACTTATCCAAATATGCATATTTAACAACTAATCTAGCATAAAACTAAATAGTATAAGAATATACAACAACAATATTAAAAGAACCAGCCCAAGAACCCAAATCTTCTTAGTCGTCGACAACAACTGATCTGACGGCTCACCGCCGACCTTCATTGTTGGTGACCAACCAACCTGCAATATCGATAGTACCACTCTGACCCAATGTCGATCCATCAACGCTGTAGAGATCCATAACCGGATCATACACCGGCTATGATCCAAATTCTCTCGGGGCCAGTTCCTGATCTGATCTTCAGCATACCGAACAATTGTTAACCTCATCTATGCAAACTTGGAATTGCACGGACGAGAGAGCACAAGGCCCACCGCCGACTAATCAAGCACCATGGACAAAAGCCACCACAACCTCACGATCAATGCCGATAATCCTCTGTGCCGCTGCCAAAAGATCAGCACAATCACCGCCCTTCAAAGGAAGGTAATGCCGCTACGAAACCCTAGCATTCTCATCCTGGTTGCTACGTGAAACTTGGAGCCCCATCTTATTTTTTCGGAAAAATTGCCTAGTACATTGTCCCCAAAAATAATTTTAGTCTTTTTTTTTGGAAAAAAAAGATTTACATTATTTTTATGCATAAATATATGTGCCAATGACATCGTGTGCTTGAACAACTATGCAAGATCAATGTTACAATTTTAGTTGAGTACTGATACATATATAAAAGTATTGATTTGATCAACAAGAAAATATAATATAACTTGATTATATGTAGTAACGGCTATGAAGATCAACATCATAATGGATGATTTAAAGAAAATAATTTGAAGTACCAACAGACTTAGCCCACCTCATGTTCAAAACGGATTTTTTTTAAACATGATTCAATTAAAAAAACGTACACATTATTGTTAATGTAGAGAAAAAATGCCGTGTTTGCTCTCTCTCTCTCTCTCTCTCTCTCTCTCTCTCTCTCTTTTATTTTAGCCCTAACTTTCTATTCTGCTAGCGGTGATGGGCGGCAATGAATTCAGTGAGGACACCGGCAGATAGGTTTAAGCAAATGTCTTTTCACTACTACAATAAGTTCACCACACAAGAGTTATTCACAGTTGTGTGATGTAGAACAAAACTGTTGTGTATGGCGGTGTTGTCTGATTGAAACATTCATACAAGAGGTTAAAATTTAGTAGTATGATGCTCGGCATAATGCTCGACAGCTGCTCGGTAGAACCCCTCGGCAAGTGACTTTCACACAACAAATACAATCACAATATTTGTTGTGTGTTCTTTATCAGACAACTAATTATTTATGAATTTTTACAATTAGTTGTCTTTGATGAAGTCATACAACAAATATTGTTTATAATTTACTTGAGATTCTTCCATTTGTACAACTAATTGTTTGATTCATTTAGTTGTATAAGCTTTCAGTTGTACAACAAAACTTATTTTTTTGAATTGGTTGTATATTTTTCTACTCATGCAACTAACACTTTGTTATACATTTGGTTGTAGGAGTGTGGAATCAAGCAACTAACTCATTTTAGACCCTTGTTAGTTGTGGGAGGACTGCACTCATACATCAAAAATTATTTTGCCTTTTGTTGTATGGATTGTTTTTTGAACTAACGGATGGAAGGGGAGAGGCGGGGCCAGAGGAAGGAGTCAGAGTCGTCGTGGCGAGGAGTGAGATGGCGGCAGAGGAGGACGAGACGGACATGCAAGAGGGTATCTTGTAAGCATCGTTAGTAGTATAAAGCAAGAGGGTATCGTTAGTAGTATAAAGCAACGGCGCCATTTGATCGGCTCGATTACTCGAGATCAATATTAACCCTGTAAGCATCGTTAGTAGTATAAAGCAAGAGGGTATCGTTCACAAACCGGGGATCCAACCAGGGTAAAGAATCACAAACATTTAACAACGAAATCATAAGAGATATAAAGATTTGATATAGGATTGTATCAAGAACATAAAAATAAATCCTAAACTAATATATACATGTGATGAACCAACCAACACATAAACATCACCAAACAAATCGTCACAAGTAGCTTCAAAATCATAATCTCATCCTATGCAAATACCGAGCCTTAGCGGACAAGTATTGAGTGAACAAACAACAACCTAATACCGAACTAGGTTACTTAGCGCATCCCTAACTCGAAACATGGCCTGGTAATCCTATCTTACCGCTTAGAAATTACAAGGTAACATGTCATTCTCAATCTTACCACTTCATTGATTCATCTCTTATCTAATTACTTAGCGCATCTTAGATAACAACGAATCATGGTTAATTCCTAGTGATTACTAACAAGTCAAGCATGTCACTTACTTTAACAAGTTAACAAAAACACTTAAGAATCCTATATGCAAAACTAACTTAGCGCCTTGAATCACATATAGCTAACACACAAGAAAGAGAATCATTAAATCATTGAATTATAAACTCATGACATCTACATATAAATCATAGAAAACAAAATCAGAACTACTTTATAACATCTTGCAAAATCGTAAACTACATAAGAGTATTCCACAAATTCGGAACTAGCCAAAAACATAAACACAACATCACACAAAGAATCCAAACCGAAAACATAAGTGAAGAAGTAACGAGTTACACTTTGTAAATCTCCTTAGAGGTATCAAAACAAGGCAGCACGGCTTCAAGTTGAATGGCAATCCTAGACGTAGCGCTTTGGATCGAATGGAATGAAGGAAAGATGGTGTTTTCGCCTTGAATGGCTTTGAGGATGATGAGTAGTGTTTAAGGCAGAGCTTTGGCTAGTCTTGTGAGCAAGGTTGATGATCATTTTATGTGGAAATGAGGTGCTATATATAGAGGAAGAAACCCAAGGGATGATGGCCACAAAGTCCACAAAGTTGAAACCAAATTGGTTGAGGTTTCCTAGATTCGGCAGATCTGACCTTTGTCCCTTATTGTGGCCATAACTTTATCTAGAAAATAGATATTGAGATGATTCCAACTGGAAATTTCCACTAGACTTCCGTGGCTTTTCATCCATATATCATGCATTTTCTTAATCATTTTGAGCTGTCCAGGGGAGGCCGTCAAAGTTGGATGATCTGCACTGCCAGAATTCTGATTTCTATAAGGATTGCATATCTTTTGCATTAATTGCATATCTTCTTCCTCCTTTAATGCTGATTTATTTTGTACAAATTTCTTCATTTGAATTAGGGAGGCAGCAAAAGTCTTAATTGTTGCAGCCATGTTTGATTTTCTTACCTCTCCTCATTAAATTTGCTGCATGCATTCTTTGACTTTCTTGCCTCTTCTCATTTAATTATCTGCATGCCTTCTTTGACATTCTTTGGTGCAGAGGTTTATGGAGATTCTGATACATATTTGTGCTCTATATGCAGGAGTAACAAAGTCCCAAGTTTCCCTCATAGCCCTTGGATCAAAAGCAAATCAATGGCTGAGATAATTCCGCGGAGTTCACTGGACCTCCGATCAATTATTCGGTCATATCTCCCTGTAGGAATAAGATATTGATTTGATTCCAAATCCTACAGAAATTAGACTCACATAGCTTTCTATTCATATAAGGTACGTCTTCTATCTCGATCGGAGCTATCCAAGGGACCCCGTTGAAGTTGGACTACGAATCTTAACAGCATTTTCATTCTTGCATTGATTGGGCTTTTAAGTGTATCTTCTTCTCTTTCCTTGTGGAACTAGGATTGCTTTCCTTTTCCAACATGGATTTGTATTTCCTAATAAGAATAAGTACGTTAGAAACAAAGAAATACGAAAAGATGAATCCTACTCGGACAAGGAATCATATCTCAACAAGGATTATTAACATTTAGCACGATTTCATCATCAATTCATTCATAATTGATATAAGCTCTACCTAGACACTTATTCATACAAAAAAAACCAAAATATACTAAATAAGAGGTAACAAAGAGTAAGAATAGGGCATAAACATATTAAGAACGTCACACTTTGTGCTCCTATCAGAGGACTGCACTCATACATCAAAAATTATTTTGCCTTTTGTTGTATGGATTGTTTTTTGAACTAACCTCATTTAGTTGTATGATTTGTATTGCACAACTAATCTAAGTCTGAACCATGTTCACATAGTGGTATGAGTCTTTCATCACACAACTAACCAAAGTTTGAACTCACTTCAACTAGTTGTGTGAATCTATTGTTTTCAATGTTCATATGGTAAATCATCATGACAAAACCAAAATAGCTGCAAATAGATCCATAAAAAATCCATAACTACTTCAAACCAAAAGATCCTAAATGTCACAGTAGCATATAGGTACTCAAATGGTCTTAGCTATAGATAATGTACTTGATATATATATATATATAAATCATTCCTATAGCTAAGACCAATGTTTGTCTAGATTCCTAGCTATCGAATGAATAAGTTCTACCATTTTCTGCTTCTAAAAACATACGCACAAGCTCCTACACATGAATTTATTTGGATACAAAGCATTTCAAAGACAAAAACACAGCAACAACTTCAATGATATACATGAATTCACTTGAACATAAAGACCTGGATACAAAGCATTTTAAAAAAACATAGCAGCAACTTCAATCGTGAGCATGAATTCACTTGGACAAAAAAACTTCAATAGAAAGCAGTTCAAAGACAATAAAAAACACAGCAGCAACTTCAATCATACCTTGGCAACAAAAGACAAGTCCTCCTTAGCATGACACACATAGCCGACAAGTCGTCGTTGACATTGTGAGGCGGTAAATCTTCACCAAAGCCATTTCCACAGTAGAGTCCAGAAATCTTCATAAATTTCTATAATTCGATTTGCATGGAATAAACCAAACATTACATAAATAATCAAGGAGTTTTCAATTCAAAGTACTATAATTTGGAAGCAATCCAAATTAAAACACAAGCACTGTCTTTGTTTCAACAAAATCAGCTTACAACCAAAATTTCAGTCTTTCGACCTTAACACATTCACAGTGAGGAACATTACCAATCTGTCTGGATTTTGATTTCACATTCTTTCTAAAACATTGTAGTACATACTCTAAAGGAACTACCAGACTTGGAATCACTGCAAAACAAGTTTTCTTGAAGAAGTTACGAATGTTTAACCTCAGTTCCAAGATTTTTTGATGAGTTTCTGTCCAGAAATATCTTTTACTAAAAACAAAATAGATAAGCTGGGTAAAACAGGATAGTATCTTCATAGAAATTGTAGAGGACAACTTATAGATCAATTGAGAACTAGAATCGCAGCAAAATATTTTTCTACATTTACTTATGATATATCAAAGTCAGAGATCAATAGGAGAAATATCAAACTTGACTTGGCTGGGTATACGGTCTTTTGAAACAAAACTAAATTAAAGCCATTTGAATCAACAATAAAAAATTGAGACAAGCAAAAAGTATCAAAAGGCTAAGATTGTTTGTTGTATAAAACATTGACAAACAATCCATTTATATAAAATAAAAGCATTGATACGTAGAAGGAGTGAGAATTACCTATCGAAAACATTCTCCTCACCAAAGTATCATACCGAAGAAAGAACTCGACCAACATTCTTAGACCCACAGCAAAAGAATAGCATATCGAAAACCCACATTTCACAGAAATTCAATCCGATGGACTTTTGGTCCGCAAAAACAATCAATGGTAAGGCCAATCTCCTCACCAAAAGACTCACTGCCCAATCAAATATTAAAACAAAGTAGTTATAATCACTATCAATGAAATGTAACGCCAACCAGTGAAGATAAAATTACAAACACATAGGCAAACTTCATTGAGGCATTTCATCGAGCAAGTTGAGTGCATAGAACTTACCTATGACTAGGCCTAGTACTTCATAGACTAATTAAGGTTGAAAACATTGGATATAGTATAGCTTACCTCTGAACATCGGAGTTGAGAACTGGAAGTCATTGCTTTGTCAGAAAGCTTAACATTCATGGAAGACGAAATTTTCATAAATTGGGAAAACACTCAAATCAGTTCCAAATCAGGAAATCAGAGACATAGAGTGATTGGGCATAAAGAAGGAAAGCTAGAACTCACCATACCGAGCCAAAAGTCAACATAGATCGAAGAATAAATCGAAATTTACAAAAAAAAAACCTATGCATTTTTCCTCTTTGAAGATGCATGCGTAAATTGGAAGAATGGATAGATTGAGGACAGAGAAATGAATCGTTTGAGGAAGTGCTCTGCCGAGAAGGCTGGACGGCGGAGCTGGGTTTTGGAGCGGTGAGAGAAGATGAAGAAGAAAGGAGAGTTGAACATGGATTTGGTTGATTTAGACTCGATAGGAGAGAGGAGGGTAGACTTGAGGGTGGAACGGATGGAAGGGGAGAGGTGGGGCCAGAGGAAGGAGTCAGAGTCGTCGTGGCGAGGAGTGAGATGGCGGCAGAGGAGGACGAGACAGACATGAGTGAGATTCGTGAGACTCGGAGGAAGAGAAGGAGAGCTGGGCTCTGTGTCTGGGGAGAGGACGAAGAAAAGAGAATAAGAAAATAAAAGGAAAGAAGGAAAGGAGCGTGCGGCCGAGTGGGAATAGAGGAGAAAATAAAAAGGTTAGGGTGCTTTATAAAATTACAATTTTGAATTTTAATTCAACTATTGATGCTTAACTTTGTAGGGAAGCCAATGTGAGTTTGGAGGGAGTTGCAAAAATATTTTAGCCAATTATATTACACAACACATTTTTCATTAATGTGTTGTACTTTGGGAGGAAATTTTTGATATGCCAAATTGGTGAGGAGGGAAATGTCAAAGTGAAGATTCCCATCTAGCTTAGGGACATCCCATCACACAACAAAATAAGTATTTTTTTTTGTGTGAATATTATTATTTTTATTGTTTATACTATACGTTTAAGGTGAATTGCACATTTTGTCGCAAATAGGTGAGCGAATCTTCTAATACGTAAGCTATATTTCACTATAGTGATCACATCTTACATATAATCCAATTTCTTTAAAGATCGAGAAAATCGAAAATTCATCAAAAATATGAGTTTGTGTAATAACACGTATTGGCCGTGTTTAAGGTTAATCTTGCGAATCAAGATCTAAACATTGTCGAAAACATGTCGATTTGGTACCAAACAAGTGTTTTAATGATGATGTACACTATACTATCTTACGATTGATCGAATTTCAATAGTTTGTGACTATAGATCATTTGAAGGACGACGTGTGTACTAATGTGGTATAACATTCTTATTACGTTATATATCAACATGAGTCATTCTAAATCAACTACATTGAGTGTACTACATTTTTAAAAATCGACTATAGGATGTGATCATCATAGTGAAATATAGTTGAAGTTTAAAAATTACTTGTTTTTTAGCACGATTGGATAATGATCGATGCAGTCAATCTCTAAATATGAACTACTCACTATAGGTATCTTTATACCCTCCCAAGGGCACTCATGTTATGCGTGTATAAGTACGTGAAAAGTTTTATACGGTTGCATAAAGCGTGTTACTGCGAGGTTATAAAAAACATTAGAGATTTTTTCGGCCAACGGAACTATTTTTAAAATTTTAAGAACATTTTCAGTAATTTAAGAAATAATTAAAAGTCAAACATGACGGATATGGCTCAATCTTGGCCTTTCATTTATTTAACGTTTCAAATATTTATATTTTAAAATAATCTAAATAATATTAAATTTATTTTTCAAAAAAAAAACTAAAATAGGATTTTTATTTTAAATGTCAAACCCTACACCTTAAACCCTAAACTCTAAACTCCAAGCCCTTAACACTAAACACTAAACCCTAAACCCTAAACCCTAAACCCTAAACTAAAATCTTACAACTGAAAACTTATATCTGTTGTGTCATTCAACCATTGTAAGTGGTATGTCCTTGCTCATATCGATCATAATCTCACAACAACAAAAAATTGTATTAGTTGTATGAATTATATATTCATACAAGACAATATTCATTTATGTTGCACAATCAAATATACTTGGCATCCCTTTAAAAATTTAGAAACATAAGCACATAACACAAAGTTGCATTAGTTGTATAAATAATTACTCCTTCAACACAATATTTATTTTCTGTTGTACAATCAAATGTACTTGACATCCCTTTGAAAGTTTTGAAAAAATAACCACACAACACCAAGTGTATTAGTTGTATGAATGATTATTCCTAGAACGCGAGATTCATTTTCTGTTGTACAATCAAATGCACTTGACATCTCTTTGAAAGTTTTGAAACATAAGTACACAATGCAAATAGTAGTTTTATTTTGTTGTTTCTACAGTTTTGCATTTTGCGAAAATTTGATGGAGGATTTTTATACAACACATAAAGGTCAATTGTATTGATGATAACACAACACATAGTGATAAGTTTATTTGTATAAAGAAAATCGAGTCATGAGACAAGTCTTCACCTTCATTCTGTTGTCTGATATGTGTTGTGTGATTGAGTTATTGTACTAGTGTTTTCAATTCCCTCTTCTTCTTTTTTAATTTTCCATCCTCTCTCCTAGAGGCTGCACAGCCGAGGATTTATCCTCTTCATTTAAGATCTGTTGATCTTTGGGTGGTGGATGGCACCACGATCCTTGGCCCTAATAGAGGCGTGGCAACCTTTAAAGGCCATGGGGTTGGGGTTTTGATGAAGATAATAGTAGTGGGTTGAGAACCCTCTTTGACGTTTGGCTAGGAGTGGCACTCTCGAACTAAAAAATCGAAACTGAGCCGATGAAGAATGAGCATAAGAATCAATTCTTCGCAATAATAAGTACTTTGCTAAAATTATAATATGAATTTTCATATCAATTATAAGTATGAGGCCTAGCTAAGTTTAAGTACTCTGCTCTTTAAAATAAAATAATAATTATTATTATGTTAATAGAGATGAGTTCTTCTTTAGTTTTGTTGTATATGCAGTTACCATACTTTACACTATTGCATTCAAAATGACATTATATATATTGTTATTGTTGTTGTTGTTATTATTATTAACCAGTTATTACCTCTTTTCTTTCGTTTTTTTTAAGTATGATTGGACTATGTACTACTTCTTGGAGGCTTGGCGACTGCCACTGTTTTATTGTTAACATATATAACACTTGAGACTTTTTACTTTTTAATTCGTATATTTCATTACAGATGTAAGTTTGTAATACTATTTTATGTGAGCATATCAAAATGAACGTAGGTACAGATTTATAAATTTTCTTAAGGCAAATCTTATAGTTCTACAAGTAACTTATCAACACTAGCTAGTTACAATCTAGTAGAATTGATTAAAAATTAATTGTAAAAATATGGTATTCTAATATCTATTGATTATATTAATTATTCCTTACACAAAGCCACCCAGTTAACAAGCAAAATAATAAATTAATATAATAAGCTAGCTAATTAAAATGGTAATTGTTTGCTTTGCTGAGCCTTCTCTCTATCATATTTTTTGCACCACATCGGATGTCCATTCACTGTGTACTTTTGCATATCCTTGCCGTTAAGGATTAGTGCTGGCATGAGTATTGATCGGAACACAACCTTCCCGAACAGTGGTGGCTCCCCAGCTGCTCGATGTATGTATACCATCTCCACACAATTAGGGCTAAATGTCCTGTAAAATATTGAACAAAATTAAATTAAAAATATTGCTTTTTACCCCAATTTTACTATAAATATTTATTTTTCTCTTAGTTTTGGTTCAACCAAGGCATATGATAGATTGACGAATTTTATAAATAATTGTAGATTTATACATATGGAATTAGGAGTTTCATTTTTCTAATAAACACAGATTACTTACCGATTGAAAAACTCTATGATGTTGAGCTCTTCAATAGGATAGCCATTGGAGAATGTAAGGAAGCAACACCTATCCTCTTCCGGCACCCGGTTAATCCTGGGGTCAAATGCTGGTGCATAAGGGTTCAGTCGAAAACGACTGGTTGATGGTCCAGCCCCTAGTATGCCCGCACCCCCATAATAAGGTTCCATAGAGAGTGAGACTAAGCAATAAATCAAAAACAAACAATAAGAGAGAAAGTAGAGATCGAGCAAGATCCCAAGTATATGAAAAAAGATCGATCTAGAAAGGAATAGAGATAGATAGAGACTTTATTTTTGAATTCTACAAGAGAGAGTAATATTCTAGTTAGGTGCTTGTTAGGTGTGAGAAAAAATAGAGGGTGAGGATTATGTTATATATCTTGTCCAACCAATAATGGTTGAGGTTTTATATGGAAACTATTGAATGGTTTCAACAGTTGAGGTTCTAGCTGGAAGTCTGAGATAGAAAGGGTGTCTTTCCACGTGGTTGGATATTGGAAAGGTATATTCATGTGTTGTTTTGAATTGGTTGGACTAGACTTCAGAGGGTTCTTAATATTTGTGGAAATAGATATATTTCTAAAATTAGGGTTACAAAGTGGCATTCTTATTGGTCCTCATTGGAAACCAATTTTATGTACATGTATGTGAGTGAAGTGAATAAAGCAAATGAAGTAGCTTTACTTTGCTATTCAAAATTTGTGTGGTTAAAAGTAGACTATTCCTTCATTCTCAATTCTCTCAACAATCCTAATTCGGTGTCTTGGCAATTACAAAACAAATATGCTATAATTAAATTGATTGTATCGTATCTTTAAAATACATTTATGTTTCTAACCGCATGTTTTTGGAAGGAAACTAGGGTACACATACTTTTACCAATTTTCCGGTCTTCCTTCGATAAGTCTAATTTTGTGAGCTTTTCCTCTTAATTTGTTTATCATATTTGCATACAAAGAATATAGAGTCTACCAAGTTTCATCTTTATTTTTGGTTTTGTAGTTAGCTTTATTTTTGTCAAGTCTTAGACAATTTCGCAATTCAAGTCACTTGAGTATGGAAGTAAATTGGAAGAGAAAAAATGTTTATGAAAAGAATATAATACATATCTTTAAGGGAAATTATGCTTTAATCAAGATTCCACACTTCTTCTAAGAGAGTAATACTTGAATTTTTCGAAAAATAAATTCTCAGATAATATGAAAATTGAATTCTTACTTGTTTACGACTGATGTAATTGTTGCAAATTGTAACGAGTTGTAAAACACGTTAGCAATTAACTAGAATTCAATGATGGTACTCTTTGTCATTAAAATAGTTACCAAAATTGTGAAAAAACTAACTTTGCTTATTCAAAGATGTTGAATTGAATTAATTTTTTTTCACAGAACTATGTTAATTGAAAATGATTTGTACAAATTCAACTAATCCTCATAATTTCATTATTGCCATAGTTGCTAAAGTTACCATATAATAAATTTTAGTATGAGACTAATCTGCCAATAAAGTTTCTATAATAAAGTTTCTATATACAATACATCTCTACAACATACAAGGAAAAATATGTAGAATTTTCTCCTAAAAGTTCAAATTTGAATAATGAATCCAATAGGGAAATACAGTTTTGAAACAAAAATGGTAAAATTTTAAGTACTTTTTTGTCAGAAAAAAATTTAATATAAACAAATCCAAAGCAAGAGCAATATATAGATTAGAACAACTCACATATCATGTGTTCTTCATTTTAAACTGATAATGCCAAACAAAAAGTAACATACATTAGCAGTTTCAAACAGAATGCAGACATGCTAAGTTTCCAAATGATATATTCACCACCAATATTTATCATCTTTGGCTTCTTAATTAATTTTTTCTCAAATTTGATACATTTTATTTTCTAAAATTGGTTAAATTATTGTGAATCCAATATATAAAAACTTTTGAACAATTTTCTTTTTAGGGTATAAGGTGTTAAAATATTTGGTGTGGAAGAATATAACCTTTAGTAGCCTTTAATGATAAACTATTTATTGTTTCGTTTTTTCACAATATTCCTTAATTTCCAAAAGAGTTTATGCATGACAATATTTTATCTGTCTAAATCATATATAAAGAGTATAGATTTTATTCTCACTAGTATAAAGGTGGTACGGTTAAATTGTTTAATTACATATTATATATAATATATATATATATATATATATATTTGTGTGGAAGAAAGAAAAATATCACATTTTATTTTTCAATCAAATCTGAAACTACCTTATATTACATATACCAATTAAGCTATCAATCATTGGCCGGTTCGATTTCTATTGATTTAGCACTTTGACCAAAGACCTCAAAATTGGCACGTACGGTCCTCTCATTTCTTCCAACCAATTATGTTTTCCAAGTCTTAACTTGATTTGGTTGTTGGTAATATTAAATTTTAATAATTAAAAAATAATAATATAACTAGATAAACAAACTGGAAGCTCATACATAAGAATATCAAAGCCAGTTAAATTACATACCACACTGCCGAGTTGTGTCTCCTCTCTAATTTCCCATACCACACATTTCTATTCAAACACAAATCCATTCAACAATGTTAAGAAAGCAACACAAAGACCCCAAATGTGCTCGTCTATGCTTTTGGAATTCTCAGATAAAGAGTCAAAGTCTGATAAAAATATAGCTTCTAGAGAATAACAACTCAAAATCTCTAATTCTTTAAAAACCATGCTTTGTGAGTGAAATATCTCTAAATATAAGAGTTCATGTGCATTACAAGAAGTTTAGGGGGTATTTATAGTACATTAAGCGATATAATCAATACATGGACTAAATTTCACTAAGTTACAGACAAGACTCTTATTGGTTTTACGTGAAAATACATCAATTAACAAAGATTGATGGGCTATGACATTAATTAGGTTCAATGAACTATGTAGTAGCTTTCGCTAATTTCTCGTGAGTATCGAAATACATTAAACTATAGTTTACTATAGAGTAATATGATTGGGCTTATAGGAATGTTTTCACTCATTTCACGTGAATATCTAAAAACGGCTACAAAATTTGTATTAGTAATCTTATCACCAATATTTGGTCAATGACGGAGATAGTAAAACGTCTGAGTTGGGATAAATAAAGGAAAAAATGATTATTTCATACTGATTAATACCCATTGCTCATTTAAATGACACAATTTTTGGTTAATCACACTAAGAGTATCTAACATTCATATCTCAATTAGTTCAAAATTAACGTCTCTGGTCAACGGACTTCCAACAACTGGTTGTCGGTCCTCAGAATATATCACTCACCCCCACTAACCCGTAATAAATTTTGAGTCACTGGTCATTGGAATTGAAAATCCGGTCGTCGGCCACATTGAGTTCCCAACCCACTAATTAACCACTTTCGAGACCACCCTATGTAATGGGAGCTTCCTTAAAACCAGTTATAATCTTAATTCAAAGCCACTAAATAAGATACTAAGTAGTCTTAGTTAAAACATAAAGTAAATAAGTAAGGTAAGACTCGAAAGAGTTATGACCCAATCAACTCAAAATCAGTCTACCATAGTGACCAAACCCAAAAATCATATATGGAACGTAACAGGCTCACTGAAGCAACTAGATCACAACTCCAACCCCCTCCCCACGACGACATCAAGCTGGCAACATGCACCGTTGCTACTAAGGAGTCATAGCCTCCATCTAACCCCAGATGGATAACCAAACCTCCATAGCAATATCTAAAACGAATATATGAGTCATTACTAGCCAGCCCATCAAGGCATCAATGATTAGCCATTGAATTCAGGCAGCCAACTTTCAACCACTCCAAAATGTCATTTGATCGAGAAAAGGTCCATGCCGCCATCAATACCACCCCGTACAACAAAACAATATATATCAGTTTGAAAAATACACACACCCACACTGAAAATACTCTCAAATTCAAAAGAAACTCTCATCAGAAAGCCGTAAAGAAAGATACTCAGACGAGAATTGAAAAGATACTCAGATTGGAATTGAAAAGATACTCACGATAGAAAGATACTCAGTTTGAAAGAAACACACGCCCACATTGGAAACACTCTCAAATTAAAAAGAAACTCGCATCAGAAAGTTACACAGAAAGATACTCAAACGAGAATGGAAAAGATACTCAGATTGGAATTGAAAAGATACTCACGATAGAAAGATACTCAGTTTGAAAGAAGCACACGCCCACACTGGAAACACTCTCAAATTCAAAAAAAAAACTCGCATCAGAAAGCCACTCAGAAAGATACTCAAACGAAAATGGAAATGATACTCAGATTGGAATTAAAAAATACTCAGTTTAAAAGAAACACACGCCCACACTGGAAACACTCTCAAATTCAAAAGAAAATTGCATAAGAAAGCCACACAAAAAGATACTCAAACGAGAATTGAAAAGATACTCATATTGGAATTGAAAAGATACTCACGATAGAAAGATACTCAGTTTGAAAGAAACACACGCCCACACTGGAAACACTCTCAACTTCAAAAGAAAATCGCATAAGAAAGCCACACAGAAAGATACTCAAACGAGAATGGAAATGATACTCAAATTGGAATTTAAAAGATACTCAGTTTGAAAGAAACACACGCCCACACTGGAAACACTCTCAAATTCAAAAGAAACTCGCATCAGAAAGCCACTCAGAAAGATACTCAAACGAGAATGGAAACGATACTCAGATTGGAACTGAAAAGATACTCACGATAGAAAGATACTCAGTTTGAAAGAAACACACGCCCACACTGGAAACACTCTCAAATTCAAAAGAAACTCGCATCAGAAAGCCACACAGAAAGATACTCAAACGAGAATGGAAAAGATACTCAGTTTGAAAGAAACACACGCCCACACTAGAAACATTGTCAAATTCAAAAGAAAATCTCATAAGAAAGTCACTCAGAAAGATACTCAAACGAGAATGGAAAAGATACTTAGATTGGTATTGAAAAGATACTCACGATAGAAAGATACTCAGTTTGAAAGAAACACACGCCCACACTGGAAACACTCTCAAATTCAAAAGAAAATCGCATAAGAAAGCCACACAGAAAGATACTCAAACGAGAATTGAAAAGATACTCAGATTGGAATTGAAAAGATACTCACGATAGAAAGATACTCAGTTTGAAAGAAACACACGCCCACACTGGAAACACTCTCAAATTCAAAAGAAACTCGCATTAGAAAGCCGTACATAAAGATACTCAAACGAGAATTGAAAATATACTCACGATAGAAAGCTACAAAGTTTGAAAGAGACACACGCCCACACTAGAAAGACTCTCAAATTGAAAAGAAACTCGCATCAGAAAGCCACACAGAAAGATACTCAAACGAGAATGGAAAAGATACTCAAATTGGAATTGAAAAGATACACACGATAAAAAGATCCTCAGTTTGAAAGAAACACACACCCACACTGGAAACACTCTCAAATTCAAAAGAATCTCGCATCAGAAAGCAACACAGAAAGATACTCAAACGAGAATGGAAAAGATACTCAAATATGAATTGAAAAGATACTCACGATAGAAAGAAACTCAGTTTGAAATAAATACACGCCCACACTGGAAACACACTCAAATTCAAAAGAAACTCGTATCAGAAAGCCACACAGAATTCCACCTAATCCCATGAATTAAATTCATAACCAAGAAACTCTCGCTTGACAACATTCCCAACAAGACGTCAGGGCCTGCCTGACTAATCCAACGAGGTGTTAAGGCACATCTGATTGTATAGTTATATAGAAAATTGAATTTATCTCATCCAATCTCCTTAATCGGATTCACAATCAAGAAACTTACGCCCGATAACATTGCCCACATGACGCCTATGCCGAGGCCACGACAAGGAAACCTAAACCCAACATAGTGTAAGGAGCCTTACTGCCGAGAGAGAGAG
Source organism: Argentina anserina (assembly GCF_933775445.1). Taxonomy (NCBI): domain Eukaryota; kingdom Viridiplantae; phylum Streptophyta; class Magnoliopsida; order Rosales; family Rosaceae; genus Argentina; species Argentina anserina. The sequence goes on along the minus strand of NC_065878.1, from coordinate 10,495,359 downwards.
AGAGAGAGAGAGAGAGAGAGAGAGAGCGCTCATATAAAGGGCACTTGCATCTACAAGAATGAACGGTAGTAGGGAATGAGGCACCATACAAGATTTTTTGTTTTATTAGATACACTAGTTGCATTGCACCAAATTAAAAAGGTATTTGCATCAATAAGAATAGACAATTAGATGGATCACTTACACTTCTATTAGGAAATGAAATTTCCACTCCCCATTTTACAATTCATATTCCCACTTTCATGTTTTAGTAACTTAATTTTTGTCTTAGGGAGGTTCTATTTGCACCTCTTAAATGGTTATATAGACATCTTAATTTTTTTTAATTTTTTTAATCCTAAATTACCCCTTATATAAAAAACGAATTTAAGATAATGAATCTTTTAGTGAGAGTGTCAACACAAAGAGAGTGGAGGGGAAGGAGATGGCATGAAGTCTTTAATAAAAAACATAAATCATAAGATAAACATATCGATCTATGGAAGCATAATACAAATTTTTCATATATTGATTGCAAGGTTGATCTAATCAAAGTTTTCCTTCTATTCCTCTTGTGAAAGTTTCATGTCTCAATGATTTGTGAACAATTGCAATCAGTATTCTAATTTTGATGTCTAACTACCTGCTTATCATTAATTGTATTTCATAGATTTATCTTTCTATTAAATGATTCTGGAAATGATGGAGAATAACAAAATTATGACAAAAAGAAAAATAGGAAGTGTTCAAAGCGATAACAAAGGGTAATATTGGAAGATTTATGAAAAAACCATTATGGAAGTCTTGGATGTATAAATAACAATAAGAGATGTGCAAGTAGAATCACTCTTTGTCTTATTATAAAAGATTTAACAAAGAAAAAAAGGAGTGCGGATTGTAAATTTAGAAGTGCAAATTTGAAATTTGACCACCCTTCTAATATTATTATTTTAAAAAATTAACATCAAACATTAATACTTGGAATAAGCTAATATATACCCTCCTACTATTAATTAAAAACGGAGTTTAAATGCATAAGGTATTTTTCCAAAATGCGAACGGGAAAAACCCTAAGCGTCGTCCTATATGGTGTTGAAGTGCACCTTTATGTATGGTTTCCTGCATCCTAGCAATTTGCTACAAGCAATCAATGCCCACTCTCTTTGGTGACCTTCCAATGCGCCGATCTCTTTGATGGAATCGAGAAATCATGCATTCGAACTTCAACAATATCATTTAAATCCTCAAAAAACCAGAGCTCTAAAGTTGGGTAACTAGAAGTTTTTGGCGACTTCTCGTTGGTAATGCAAAGATTCTTCGTGTAAACTTGACCACGTTAAGAAGACTCAAGGATTTTGAATCAAGTGTTTATGGAAGCCGCTAATGGGGTGGCTATTGGGATTGGCCAATCATGTCAAGAGGTGAAGTGGCAAACCTATTCGGTTTGGGAGCAGAGGATGGCGGTAGAATGTCATCACGGCGGGAGATTGCCTTGGATGAATATTGAATTTCAACCAAGTCGGATCAGGACTTTGGTGGCAACGAAGTGGCTCGACGGGTGGCCATGGCTTTATTGTTCAAGGAGAATAACCACGTCTCCTCTTCGAGGTCGGGGATGTTGCAACGTCAGCAATGGTAGTCCTTGGTAGATCAAATCTGGGGAACAACTTTAACTTGATTACAATGCCCAACTCTTTCGGGCCCTAACCCACCTAAGATGACTAGTTTCACCATGACTATAGTGAAAAAGAGGCTGAGCTTGCCCAAAGTTGATGCTTGGACTAGGGTCATGATTTAGACTTGGGTAATCAACTCAGAGTCTACATGGTTCAAAATTTGGAATCCATGAGGACGAGCTGCTATTCTCAATAGACGATCTCCATATTTATTTTATGTTCTAATGTTTTAAACCTTCATGCCTCGTTGGTATGGTGAACATGGATTTTTATTTGTTTTTAGCATTATTTCCTTCTAGTATTTTGCCTATCACCTATGCTTTGGTCATGCGTTAAAGTTTTATTTTTCCTTTGCATGAGGCAATAATTTCTTATATGGCTGGTTTATTATATGTATCACTATGGTGTATGCACCATGAATTATTGCCTATCATCTTAAGAATGAAGAATATGTAATGACTAACATGAGTTTGCTCTTGAATGATTCCATCTAAAAAGGGTGCTGCTATTGTCATCCCACAATATACTTTGTTCACCACACATTATATTTTTTCTATTTTCAAATTACTTTGTTCACCCAATTATAATATCTAAATTGCCCATTTTTCAATAACCCAACAATTTCTTCAATTTTAAGCTTGCTTTCACCCTACATTCTCTTCTTACATTACACATTTTTTCAATTATAAACTTATTTTGTTTAGATTTTATTTCAGATTTATTTTGACAATCTCTATTAAGAAAAAACCTTGCAATTAGTACTACATATAACTAGTTTTGTAAATATAAAATGAGGTCACGTACTATAGTTGTCTCCTTTGTACGTATTTCAATAGTATAATTTAGTTAAAGTTAAAAATATCAGCTAAGAACACAAATTCGATTACATTGAAGTTCAAATCAAAAAAAAAAAAAACTAGAACACACTATTCAATTTAACAATATTGCATAAGTATAAGGATTTTGATCTTTTCATTAAATTCAATTTTAACTATTTAATATATATATATATATATGTTAATAGATGTGTGTTTTGTGAAAATAAAAATGAATTACAAATTTAAATAACTTATTGTTAGTATAGTAATTTTATATCAGAGTATTATAGTTTTTTAATAAATTAATAGATTGTGGGGTGAACAAAGTGGATTGTGAGGTAGCAATAGTCGCATCCCTAAAAAAATCAAAAATAATGTATACATAATATCTGGTTGCACCTTGGTTCAATTCATTGTAATTTCATACTAGGCTATAATTGAATAAGAATGTTCTTATATTGTAGTGATGGCAAATTTGGTCTTTGTTGGGTACCTCCTTTCCAATAGTCTAAATAGTGGTTATCGGCATTGTATCATTTTTGTAAAATAAGAATATAACGGGGATATATCGAGATATATCGGATTTATCGTTTTTGCTAATTTTTAATTAAATTTAATATATTTATAAACATATACATCAAAATATACCAAATAAATTTGAAAAATTAAAACTTATAGAAGAAAATGTACTAAATAAACTTCATAAAAAAATATTTGATTGTTTTGACAATTAAAATACATCAATAGTATTAATTAATAAAAATAGAGATTATCATTTATCATAAACTCCCTTGTCATCGAATGCTATCGACGAAACGTTCATTTTAAAAAAAAAATTCAAAACGACGTGGTTTTAAATTTTTTTTTAAAAAGCACCGATATATTGGGTCAAACTCGGTTTGACCTGATATATAGTTATTTGACTTGATTTTTCGGGTTGACCGATATAATAGACCAATAAACAACTTATCGTATCATTTTCTTAATATCGGAAATATATCGGGATATTTAGAACATTGCTCGGCAATTTGGCATATTCCTAGTACTAGTCAGTTCACTTACCCTTTCTCGAAGGAAAGGCTATTTCCACAACAATCTTGGCTACTGCCAACCTCCTTTATGACGTTTAATTCCCATACCCTGCTCTACATTTAGCAAATTTCTCCTGTCCTATATAAACTCAGAACACTGACTCAAGTGTAAGAGTCCTCTGGGTTTGCCTCATTCTCTCGTCTCTGAAACTCAAGTCTTCTCTTCTCGAAGACTGAAGACTGAAACTTTTTGTCTCTCAGAAACCCAGTTCCAAAGGTAATACACTGTCTCAAAACCAAATCTTTATTTGTTGCTCTGTTGTTCCTGATCCGTGCCGCTGAGTTGTCGCCTGGGTTTCCTAGGGACTTTAGTTTCGTAGACTTGTTAGTAAAATTTTTGTTTTTGCGACAGTAGTAATGTTCTTGGCTCTTCAATTGCGCATAGTTATAAATTTTATGTGAGTTGTTGGGTTTCTGCTGAAAAATTATAAACTTTATGTGAGCTATGCAAGCCTTTGAGATTGATTGAATGATCTTCAAAGTCCATTTCGGGTGGCTTAATCTAGTTTTGTACAAGAATTCAAAGCTATCAATATTATAGAATTTGTGATTTTATCGAGTGGTTGGTTACAAAAAATGAATTTAGTGGTTAATGCCCTGCATATTGGGCCATGAAATACAATGTCCAATTGGAGAGGCTTAAACTAATCAAAATAGATTTACTTGCTGTTTAGTTGAGGACAGTGTTAAATAAAATCTATTTCGCCAGAACAATTCCCAGGTTTTTTGTTTCAAAACTATTTTATGAAGACTCGAGATGAACCATGACATAAAAATGGAAGCAAATTTTTGTTTTTTTTTTGAATTTATTATTGGAGAACTTTAGGTTGTCAAAAAGGTGATTTGATATCCATTCAGAGCTGCACGTTCATGTAAATTTGCCTTTCACCAACTTGTAGAGTTCTTTCTGATTTGTGGACCTGTGGTTTGTCTTTCTTCTGTATATATTTCTGTTGGAAAGTAATATTCTCTTTCCAGTTTGTTCATTTAGTGCGATTGTATCCTTTGACATCTTGTATACAACTATACATGTATGTATGCTTGTGCACATCTTGTATGCTTTTGTAGATACTGATTGTCTACCGATCGGTTTTTGGTATCCAATACTGTTTTCTATGTCTTGAATTCATATGTGTGATATAATCTAAAAATTTATGTGGATCATACTTATGGAACTCAAATTGTCAACTTATGCAGCAGCAGTAGTTTTAACGTGCTTCTATCATGTTTCACTGTGCTTCGAGGACCAGTGATAACAGCAAGTATTATGAGGTCCTTGATGTCCCAAAAACTGCAAGTCAAGATGAGCTCAAGAAGGCATATCAAAAAGCTGCTATTAAGAATCATCCTGATAAAGGCGGAGATACAGAGAAGGTGGTTTTATACACTCCTCTTTCACGCGTTGCCATGTGCTTTATAATTTGGCTGTCGCTTGTGCACTGCTGATGATAAATCTGAAAATATCATATTAACCCAGTTTTGCCATAAAGTTACAGACCAATAGGTTAGGTATGAGTGTCGAAAGCTGGAATGCTTGACATCAAAGTCTTTATATCTAGATGTGACACACTTGCTCTTCTTACACCCTCAATTCATAATATTTGCTAAAGATTCAAATTGGTACTCTTGTAAAGTACAGGAGATTATTCATTACAAGCTTTTAGGGGGACAGCCATTTATTTATCATGTTTTTAATTCACTATTGGTTCCTCAGATAAATTTGTGGTGGTAATATTGGAATACCTTTCATGTGAATAACTTTTCATTGTATTTGAGATGGTTGCTGTTGTCTTCTATTTGGGAAACATCTTTATAGAACATAAACTTTCTAAATCAAGTATCTATTATAGTTTTATACTCGAGAACCCTGTGCCGCATAATGTGCCTTATTAGAGATATACTACCTTGGTAAAACTAGCGTTACCATAATTGTTCTGTTATAGGTGAAACATTGTGTCGCTGATGTCCCTTAATATTGGAGTGTATGGCTTGCAACATATAACTATTTAAGGAAAAGTGTGTATATGGTTGTTTGCTTCATTATTGTGTTGCCAATTTATCCTATTTGGTTTGTGACCAGTTCAAGGAGTTAGGTCAAGCTTATGAAGTTCTTAATGATCCATAAAAGAGAGAAGTCTATGACTGATATGGTGAAGATGGTATTAAAGACGGACCACCTCCTGGTCCCTCACATAATCCATTTGATATATTTGAAACGTTTCTGAATCCACGTGAGTGTTAGCGTTAGTGATTTTATAATGATTGGTCTTCTATCTATGGATTCCACCCCCCCCCCCCCCCATCCCCTCCTCCGATCCTCTTATCAAAATGTTATGTTATGACAAAGTGTGCTGCTGATCTTCCAGGTTATCGTTCACATGTAAGAAGGCAGAAGCAAGGTGAAGATGTGGTCCATAACCTAAAGGGTTCTTTGGAGGAGTTATATAATAGCACAACAAAGAAACTTTCTCTGTCTCGAACTATTTTATGTCCCAAATGTAAAGGGTATGTGTCTGTATGTCACACATTACCTCTTTATAAAAATCATTTGGTGCGCTTTACTGCTCTCTGTTTTAAACTGATTGCTGAACACCAGTACAATCATTTTCTTTAGGCTACCTAATGTGTCTTTCAGAATATATATTCCTAGCTATTCCTATATAAAAGAATATGCGATCTAACATTTGTTAGATCTTGTCCATTATGTTTCCCAATGCACAGAAGTGTTCCCAATATGGCATTTATTGAGACCGTAGTCTCCAATATGTATGTATGATAAGTAAAGTACTATAGTTGTATATATCAGTCAATGAACAGTTGCCTCTTACTGAAAAATGTGGATATCGCTTTTTGTGGGGAGAGCTATTTAGGAAGGAAGGATTTTGGCATAACCATGTGTTTAACCTCTATCCCTTGATTCTACAGAAGGGAGAGCTATTTAGGAAGGAAGGATTTAGGAAGGAAGGTGCTGGATGTGCAAATAGAGAAGGGAATGGAGCATGTACATAAAATTGTCTTCAAGGGACAAGCTGATGAAGCTGTAAGTTAGATTTCATATCTAGAATCTGCATTATGTAATGCTTGTGGTTGCAAACATATTTTTATTGTCATCACAAGAAGTGGCACCATTACTATCTACCCTCTCAATTATGTAGATTTTTGATGTTCCTTTAAAAGATTTGTCTTGAATGGAAATTTATGTATACTTGTGTATGGTTGGCAGCCTGATACAGTTACTGGGGATATTGTTATCATACTGCAACTCAAGGAGCACGCCAAGTTCAAGCGGAAATCTAATGATCTTTATGTAGAACACACTCTCAGTTTAACTGAGGCTCTGTGTGGGTTTCAATTTGTGTTGACTCATCTTGATAGCAGGCAGCTTCTGGTCAAATCAAATCCTGGGGAAGTCATGAGGCCTGGTAATTTTTTGCTATTTAATTGCTAGAATCATGTTCCTTTAGTTACTGTCACTACAACAGATAATGACTTTGGCGACAACCCAAAGTTGTCACATAAAGTCTATATTTCTTGCATAATTGGAAAAGTGACAACTAAAAATTGTCGCAACCGGTTGTCGCTTAAAGTGTTTCACTGATTGTCAAAAGTGACGAAAATACACATTTATCGCTTTTGCAATATGTGAGACAATTGATTCCTCACATCTGACATACAACGAGAAACGTAAGTTTATTGCAAAAACCATATGTGAGACTTTAAATTTGTTATAATTTTCAATTTCTGAGTCATAATTTACGTTGCATATTTAATTGGCGAGAGGTTATTTTTGTTACAATTGTATAAACAAGGTTTTATTTACGTCACATATTTCATTGGCGAGACTTTATATTTGTTACAATTTTCAATTTCCAAGACTTAATTTACGTCACATATTTATTTGGCGAGACTTTTTTGTTGTCACAATTTCAATTTCTGAGGCTTTATTTACGTCGCATATTTAATTGGCGAGACTTTATTTTGGTTACAATTTTCAGTTTTCGAGGCTTATTTTACGTCACATATTTCATTGGCGAGACTTTATTTTTGTCACAATTTTCAAGGATTAATTTACGTCGCATATTTCATTGGCGAGGCCTTATTTTTGTCACAGTTTCAATTTTTATGGCTTTATTTACATCGCATATTTAATTGACGAGACTTTATTTTTGTTACATTTTCAATTTCCGAGGCTTTATTTTTGTCACATTTTCAATTTCCCAGGCTTTACTTACGTCACATAAAGTAACTCGTGAGATTTTATTTTTGTTACAATTTGTATAACCGAGGTTTCATTTACGTCGCGTATTCATTTAGCGTGGTTTGCATATTTGTCGCGTATTCTTTCATAGATGATGCAACTGTTTTGCATGTTGTAAATGTGACAACTCTATAAGTCTGTCGCGCTTGACAATCAGCAAAACACTTTAAGTGACAACCGGTTGTGACAACTCAAATTCGTCGCATATTTAATTATGCGAGAAATGTAAATTTTTTGCAACACCAACATAGTTGTCAGAAAATATGTTATACCTGACAAAATACTTGTCAAATATAATAATATGGGAGGTCGCGTGTTATGTCACAGATAATAATAACCAACATATTTAAATGTCGCAATTCATATTTATTAAATTAAAAATAATGTAGAATATTACCAATAAAAAGAATTGTTCCAGTAATTAATACAATTTATTAAATAATAACTAATTTATTTCTTGTTTGAAATTAAAACAACCAAATAAAATCAAATATCTACTAACCAAGACCAGCTACAGTATATGCTAAATTACTTGCTCATAAATAAATAGTCATCTATCTCTAGATCATCTTCATTGTCATTGACACATTCTTCAATTACGTACGATATTTGGATATGTGTAAATTGTATCACACAACCAATGCCAATCCTCTATCGGTCTCTCAGTGCCCCATAGATTTACTGGAGAAAGAGTAGCACGTCCCTGAGCATGTATCCCACACTTTCGAAAGTGGTCATGCAACTTCCACTTAAAGTTAGTATACGTCGAACACATCTTATCATCCACGAACTCAATTATATTTGGATGTTCAATGTCCACGATAAAGTGTACCTGATTAAAATTAAATATGTTAAGAATAATCTAGGTACATACAATATACATATATATGTAGATTTAATCAATTTGACCTAAACTTACCATCAACCTTTCCCTCAATTATCTTTTCCAATTGTATTTCCATGTGTATGCCTCCTGATCAGTTTCCTTTGGCCAAGTTGTTGAGCTTGAGAAGACATCTGCAACACATGACAAACAATATATAGACAATTTTCAACCTACTCATACAGTCTTGATTTTTTAAAAACGAAATGAGAAAAAGCATCAATATATAGACGTACGTTAAGATATGAGATCGGGAAAGGTAGAGATAGAGTGATAGAGATGGAGGAGATATAAAGAGTGTTTTATCACTCTGAGAGGAGTAGTTTAAGGAAGAGAGGAGACGTGAAGATAGCTGATATAGGAGATTGGAAAAAATAAAATTTGGAAAGATAATTAAGAGGAGACGTGAATGTGGGAAGAGATTATTGCAAAATCTTCCTAGTAACTAATAGGGGGGGCGGCATCACAGAATGGTTTATGGTTTACTACGGCCATGATACTAGATCATAAATTACACTGTCAATTACTCAGAAACAAGAAAAAACTTAACCAAAAGTTTCCATCAGAACTTATATCCAACCAAAATATAGTAGGTAATTGCTCTTGGTACATACCTTTGATGAGATATCTCGAACAACAGAGGTGATTGTGAAGATATACACTATGTATCTTTTTTATATTGTTCTCCATCCTATTCAATTGAGATAGATCTTGATTAGGCGGGCTCCAAACTTTTCTATTCCCACTCACAATTCCCGCTCAATGTTCCCGCTTGTCACTTGAGGGAAAAAGAGGAAGGAAAATCTGATGACAATTAAGGGATATATGTTCGGTTTAGGGACAATTAAGGGAGGGAGACGTGAAGAGGAGACGTAATGAGAGAAGAATCAGAAGATTGCTATCTTCTTATCTAGACAATTAAGGGATATATGCTAGAGTTAAGTTTGCTTGACGTACGAGAATATCTGCTTCGATATAAGCTATTTTGATATAGATTAAGAGTATCATACCAAATATGCATTATATGTTTACCAGTAAGAGTATTAAAGAATATATAATTGGTTTATATTAAAAAAAGGACACTCAGGAGAACAATGAAATTTATAAAATCACCCAAAAAAATATAAAATATAAGTTGATACGAAACTTATGTTATTGGCACTACTAATTACATTATCAGACATTAATTGGCATGGATGATTATTTTAGTCACCATTTGGGTCACTATCACTCAATAATCCTTCTTCATCACCATCAGCTTCATTATCTTTCGACATAAGATCATCATCAGTTGAATAATCATCATCAACAGAATCACTAGTACATGTTGCAGTCTTTTCTTTAACAGCATTGTCAACGATAATAATCGCAGGTTCGACATCATGTCTTAGCAAAGATGTATTAGTATCATCTTTGTTGGTCCATAGATTCTCTACTTTGCAGCCAATCAATTCCACAACAAACGTGAGAACTGAATATTCAGTGCAGCCAGGGTAGAGTTCTCGTTCAGAATTCTGCAGTAATTTATCATATTTATCTTTATCTTCAAGACCAACATTGGTGATATGGTCAACCCCACCTGTTTCCTGATGATCCACATCATCGTCTTCATCCTCGTCAATATCATCCTTGTCACTTGTATCATCTGCATTAACTCTCGAAAAAAGATCATGTATTATATCAAATATACTGGCATTCTGTCCAGAGACATTAACTAGACTATTTGGAAGATGTTGATTCTGCACTTCATTATGCTCTCCATGATGTATCCATGGGTTATATGTCGTGACCATGCCACTTTTCAATAAATTAATCTTGACTACGCTCAAAGGGTGTGTACTTGTGTTATTACACTTCATGCATGGACATGAGATATGATTATTTGCATTCAGGTGATGGCTCGCAACCTCCAGAAAATAGTTGATTCCTTCTTTTTACATGTTAGTGAACCGATAATTTGAATATGAACCCCACTGAATCCACGATCTGTCCATTCCGGCCAATTACAATAAATTGAAGTGGTTGATGCAACAATAATGTTATGAGAACAAAACAATTTGTGGTACGGTTGATTCATGAATTGATCTTCCTATATATATACACATATTTATCCTTTTTCCACAAGGCTTAAGGATTTCTATTGTCATACATTTTCCTTTGTGAAATAGGATTTTCTAACAGTATCATGAAACATATAGGACACTCCTCAACTGCTGATCATATCCCTGTAGGCTAGGAAACGTATATATGATTTGGGAACAAAATAAATCACTAGCACATTCAAGTTATTATTTGTTTATGTACTTTTTTATCCTTAATAAGTAACAAATTTTCATTGTATATTAATAAGGGTAGATAGGTAAATTTATGTTATTTTATCTATTAGTTATTTTAAATAAAGTATTTTGTTTATTAGTTAGAAAAATCCAACTATATTTGGATACTAACTCGTTACGGGGGTTTCTAAAAAGACAAAGCCGGGGTTTTTATATGAGCATATATCTTGATTTTGAAACCCTAGAGAAGCTTGATTACCTTGCCACACCCAGACCATTTTAAAAACATATTGTTGATTACCCTATATAAGAAGGATTAAACCCTAACCCAGAGTCTTAGAGTCTTTCCATAAACAAATCAATGACCAATTGTTTTAAAACAAAAATTAAAGTAAAATTAATGGAAAATCCACAAAATCCCATACATGGCCAAATGAGATCATTGTTCTTTTTCATTTTGGGGAATTTTTTTTCATATTTAAATTTAAATTTAATCAAGTAGTTTATATTTTTTTTATCTTTCCCAAGGAGATAAAATTATTTTTGTCCTCACTTCGAGCGGATTCTCTGTAACCCATATTTGAAATTAATTGGATGTCTTGCCATACAAAGACACTTGATAGAATTGCCCTCACTTCGAGTGGATTTCTCTAACCCATATTTGAATTTGATAGAATCTATTCTCATACAAAGACACTTGATAGAATTTTGCCACACTTTGAGCGGATTCTCTGTAACCCATATTTAAATTTGATAGGATGTCTTGCCATACAAAGACACTTGATAGAATTGCCCTCATTTCGAGTGGATTTCTCTAACCCATATTTGAATTTGATAGGATCTATTTTCATACAAAGACACTTGATAGAATTTTGCCACACTTCGAGTGGATTCTCTGTAACCCATATTTGAATTTGATAGGATGTCTTGCCATACAAAGACACTTGATAGAATTGCCCTAATTTCGAGTGGATTCTCTCTAACCCATATTTGAATTTGATAGGATCTTCTCATACAAAGACACTCGATAGAATTTTGCCACACTTTGAGCGGATTCTCTCTAACCCATATTTAAATTTGATAGGATCTCTTCTCATACAAAGTCACTTGATAGTTGGCCTCAATTTGAGTGGATTCTCTCTAACCCATGTTGGATTTGATAAGATCACTTCTCATACAAGTCACTTGATAGAATTTTGCCCTCACTTCGAGCAGATGCTTATTTTTTTATAAGATATATACACCATGTGGGTTTTATCTCATCAAGGCTCGCCTTGAGGAGATTTTCAGTTCACGTTGATTTGATTTCACACACATACAACCCTGAGCAAAAACTGTCGATAAAATACTTTTTAATTAGTGAGAAATTTTAATTTTTGACAATGGTTTTTAGCGAGTAAATAAATTTTGTCACATAAAAATTATCTAACAACTCACAAAATTTGTCGCTAAAATTACATTCAGTGAGAAAACTTAGATTCTCACATAATGAATAAGCGATGCGCCCTTTAATTTATCATATAATTAATTTTTTGTGAGAGAATTAAAGTTATCGTATAAACATTGACCAACAATTGAAAAAGTTGTCGCATAATTAACATTTTGCAAGAGAATTTAGTTGTCGCAAAATGTCATATAAGCGACAACTATTAATTTGTTACAAATACCTACTTTATACAAGAGAATTGCAATTGTCACAAAAACATCAACCGACGACCAATGGTATTCATTGCTGAAGTACCTTTTAGCGAGGAACATCAAGTTGTCACATAAACATCACACGACACCTTGTTAAAGTTGTCACCCAATTAGTTTTCGGTGAGGAAGTAGAATTTGTCACAAATACGGTACCCGACAACTTGCAGAATATGTCGCCGAAAATGTCTTCAATGACAAAAAGCTAATTGTCACATACATAATAAACGACAATCTCTTTAATTTGTTTCCTAATTAATATTTTGCGAGGAAGTTAGAGTTGTCACAAAAACAGTAGCCGACAATTGGTAAAGGTTGTCGCATAATTGATATTTTGTGAGGAATTCGGTTGTCCGAAAATAGTATATAAGCGACAACTATAAATTGGTCGCAAATGCTTACTTTTTGCAACAAATTGGTTGTCACTAATGAGATTGTGCGGGACAAATGAAGTTTCCTCGCATTTGTCATGTTTTTGCAACAGATTTTGTGTTGTCACAAAAAAAATTCCTCGCTTTTGCTATAATCTCTTGTAGTGTGTAGAACGAGAATCTGAAAATAAATGAGAATACAGACACGTGTACAAATAAAATGTAATTTATTGATAATCAAGCGCGAGGTTACAATTTTTGTGAACTCCTCTGATTCTATCTCCGTATGTAACTTGGCTCAAGGGTGACATGCACTTGATCTTGAGAATTTGAGTTAGGTTTTGAATTTGATGAAGAACGAGCGATTTGGTAGCTTGATAATTCTTCGTGGAGTTGAGTTTAGATTTGGATTTGATGAAGAACGATCGATTTGGTAGCTTGATAATTCTTCGTGGACTTGAGTTCGGATTTGGACTTGATGATAATTCTTCGTGGAGTTGAGTTTAGATTTGGATTTGATGAAGAACGATCGATTTGGTAGCTTGATAATTCTTCGTGGACTTGAGTTCGGATTTGGACTTGATGAAGAACGAGCGATTTGATAGCTTGATGATTCTTCGTGGACTTGAGTTTGGATTTAGATTTGATGAAAGAACGAGCGAGTTGGTAGTTTGACAGTTCTTCGTGGACTTCGGAGACTTCAGGATTTCTCGAAAGTGATCTTGCTTAAGTAATTTTCTCTATTCTTCTCAAGTCTCATTCTCTTCATGTTGAAGGGGGTATTTATAATGTCAAGACTTCTATTTTATAGAATATTTTAATGACACTAAAATAATAATATTTCTTTAATTGTATAATTAAATCAATATGTATTTTTTATTAATTTAAAATTAGTTATTCTCATAACTAAAGTAAACAGATTCAAATAATTGATTTAATTATAACTGTTAAGGAATTTATTAATTTAATCAAATGTTCGATTATTATTTCGAATCGTTAATGACATTCAATTTTCAATTTAAATCGGGATCACATAGCTTTGATTACGATCATCTATTTATGTGCTGACACGAGTTTTATTCGGATCTGCACCAACTTTGTTGACTTTTGGGCCACGTGTGCAATTTTGTCAGATTCTTGGTTGATTTAATTATTTAATGAAGATGATTTACTTCATTAAATTTCATGTGTCTACAATTATCTCCGGGTTGTTTTCTCATTCAATTTATCCCAATGCATATCAGTCCAAAGCAATCAATGATGATGGCATGCCACATCACCAAAGGGCATCATAAAAGGAATGCTATACATTTATTTCAACGTATTATTTCCAGATTCTGGGGTTCTTTCCCCGATCAATGCCGAAATTTAGCGACAATACTAACAACTAAGCCGGACAAGAAACATTTGACTCACTTGGAGCTAAATGAGTGTGAAGAAACCACCATGCATGATGTCAACATTGAGGATGAGATGAGGCGCAAGTCAACACAACGGTACCGGGAGACATATGATGACGAAGACGATGATGACCCAATGCCACGGGTGCAGTGTGCTCAACAATAAGGCAGCTTATTTAAATTTCTAACCATGCTATAGGGCAGTATGACAGGTGCTAGATGCTTTAGTGCTGGTTTTGAGATACTTGGTAGGCCTTTAGTATTTATATCAATATTTTAAAAAGTGAAGACGTATCCCGAGGCATTTTCTTGAGAGTCTTGAGCTTTAAAATTTGAGACGTATAAGTCGTAAACCTTATGTTATAAAAAATTAGTAGTTAAATGTGTAAATATATAATTATACACATATAAAAAGAACAAATATACATAATAACTTACTAATTTATTGCATTTAGATATAATGAAATTCATAATCCAAACGTTTTAGATAGTTTTCATCAAATTAAACACATTATATAAATAAATATAAAAATATACCTAAAAAGATTATTTTCTAAGGTGTAGTAAAATGTATAAAAGGCATGAAAAACGTAGCATAAGGCGTAAAATGCGTAAACTTTAAGTCTCAGTGCCCAGATCGAAAAACAGACGCGTTATGTAAGTAGCCGTAAGTTTTTTAAGTCTCAGGCGAGTTTTTTAAAACATTGATTTATATTACCCAAATATTTTTCTGTTTTATGTATTCTTGACAGATTTAAAAGTGACATGATCTGAGATGTTAGAGTTTATTCGAGTCCATTTGATTTTTCTTTTTTCTCAGCAGGGAATACTCACTCTGATTCAGTCAAATGCAGATTGGTTTTATATTTTATATAACCTATTTTGTCAGAGTAGATTGTTATCTTGTGATTTTCTGATGTAATGGGTGCTGCTTCGTTATGTCGAAAGATAAATAGAACAAGAGTTGGAGGGATTTTGCATCTCTTTGTGGTACAGATAACGGATACAGTAGTTGTAGTGATTTGAAGCTTTATCTCAGCTGTGGTTTTCTTTCTTATATTTTTGCATGTACATATAGTTTCACTCAGTTACCTCTTGGTGTGATACTAGTTTTCAACGAGAAAAATAAAGTGACCTTGCAACATCCAAGTTTTGGGTTCAGGTCTAGGAGTTTTTCTGTGATTGAATGTTTTGGACATTTAAGTAGGTCTGTAGGTAAATTTGAGTTTGATGAAATGCATTACCATGTCCTAGGGAAGTAATTTCTAATGACTTGGAAGGTTCAAACCTCGACGAGTTTGTCAAGCCAGCTTTGTCTGATGAAATAAGCAAATGAGGAGAGTAACCACTTCTACTCCTGCACTTAACATGGGATATTGGTGTGGTACTTTTTGGTCTTATTTAGATCTGATGTCATTGTGAACCTAAAGACTAGTCATTGGTGAACCACATTTTAAGGCAACATAAGTACTCGGTAACAAAATAAGGTCTTGCATTATATTAGTAGCACCCAATTACGCAGTTTACTAACATTTGGGCAGGGGCATCAAAGGTCTCAAGAATCAACAGTGATGTTTGTGCAAGTATGTGAAAGTGTATTATGGAAGCTCAAGTCTCTTGCCAGAGATTAGGTATGCTCGCTCAAGCCGACTTCCTGGCTGATGCTCTTTTACCTCGGTGCGGCCGTTCCCTTAGCTCGCCCACCTAGTGGAGTAGCAAAGTCCTCCCTATAGTTATTATGGCTCCGTCATTACATGTTTCGTATACCTGCCATTTTAAAGGTGCGTCTTTGTAATTTTTTAAGTGACTAGATGTCATATATTCGAGTCATAACACATACGTGGCTAAAATGAAATATTTGAAAAGTCTAAGTAGTGGAATAAGTTAAAATTTAGTGACTATTTAAGTAATTACTAGTCTTATGACACACTCCGTGTATGTTATCGTTTAGTTTTTTTTTCTTTTATTTAAAAAAAACTAATAGTTAGTAGTTTACGTAGTTATCTTCATAATAGTTGATACGTAATATTCATTTGGACCAAATTGCAAGATCGTGGTTTTCTCTTTATTTTTCTCTTATGTAGAGATTATCTTTATTTCTTTTCTCCTTTATAATTTATAGATTATAATCCTACCATTAGCACCATATTCAGATAAAATTTAGAGATTAATAAGTCGTGGACATTTTGGGTAGTTCAAAAATTTAACCATGAAACTTCTCTTCTAATTTTATTAATAGAAGATGTATTAAGTAATTATTTAAGTAGGTTTGTCAATTTTAGTGTCACTATTTCTTTCATTTCCAATTCACCCTCCCAAAAAGAGAAGAAAGTAAGAAACTTGGAGTAGAATACAAGTAAATCCAAGGAAATGGAAGGAAATGGAGCCCAAAACTTTCTAGAGTCGGCCATCTAGGGCTTACTTATACCGCCGGAGCTACATCCCATCGCCGTCACCATCGGTGGCAATCAAACACCTCAAAACTTCACCTTTTTTTTTCCATCAAAGCCTTCCCCACAAAAACCAAAATCCGAGTACTTGGAGTTGTGATGATGAGAGGTAGAAAGCGTTGGAGGAAGCTCGCAGAAATTGGGATGGGGGCATTTTGGGAAACCAAAGTGTGAGGAAGAGGAAGGGAGAAGAAGAAATGTACCAACTTGGAGAAGAGCTCAGAGGTATGATCTTTGTGGTTTTTGATATTGGGTTTTTTTGTTGTTGTGAGTTTGTGTTGTGTGCTTGTTTTCACTGTACTAACATTGAGTAATTTCTGATTTTAGGTAAGTTGAAAGTCTTTAATGTGCCATCAGTGTCAGAGGAATGATAGACTGCTGATGTCCTTGATTAGCTTAAGCATGCGACAATTGTCTCTAATGACTACCGCAGGGTCAACCTGTTCTTCCTGTGGTGCCACCTCTTCATAGAGGTTCTCCACATTGCGGACTCGGCATCGGCCTCTTGCATTTCCTCAGCCTTATGCACGGTCCTTCTCCAAATTCATCACCTTGAAACATTTAAACACTTAGTCAATACATGCGAAGTCTTAAATCCGAATAAAATAGATTCAACATATATTAACTAAAGATATTCAGAAAGAAGGTGAATCATTGAAGTATTGTCACAATACTTTACTAGAGGACCAAACCTTAAGGTGTGGCTCCTAACACTCTTGCGTACCCAACGACATATCAATACCGAAGAGCATGTGATGGAGGTCCGCTGTAGTCGGACCATCGCTCCTGGATGATATTGATAGATCGCCAAATACACAACCTACGCTATGATACCAACTGTCACAACCCCGAATTTTCAAGTATGTAACTCAAAAATCCAAGCCATGAAAACTCAAAAACAATCTCAATAATTCGAAATCATCTTATCGTCACAACGTATCATTACTGAGTTCATAGTACAACTCAGTCAAATGGATTATTACAAGACCAATTTAAAATTCAAGAATTATTTCAAATGGAAATGTATAATCCTCACAATCCTCACCACAAAATAAATAAATAAACTTCGAAGTCTTCAGAGTAGTCCGTCAATTCTGCTAATCCACACCTACAGAACTATCCCATACACCATCGAATAGGTGCACCGGGATTGTAAACACAAACCTGGTAAGCTTTGTACCTCGTATGAGTAAAACAACAATATAGCTCGTGTATAAATACAAAAGATAAATCATGAAAAAATTTAATTATAAATGTACTCATGAGTCATTGGACGGCCCATCTGGTTGTCCAATAATATCTGAAAATATAAGTACTCATGAGATATCGGGCAACCCATCTGTTTACCTAAATACATTTATAATACAGGTACTCATGAGCGCCTGGTACTCATCTGTTATCTCTCATGCAGTACGCCGCCAGACATTGGGCAACCACTTGCTACCCAATACCCAAAAATATGGATACTCATAAGTTGGTAACCCATATGTTACCTCTCATGTCAGTACACCGACAGACAGACTAGAGCTCTAACTGTCGCCCGACCAAGGCTAGGTTCCGATATGCCAACACGTCCGAAGATAACAAAAACGTTTTAACATAACTCAAGTTAAAACCACGTACAAAACAATCATCACATGTTATTGTACAAAATCAAGTGACATTCTCAAATAAATAAATATCAATGCTATAAATGAACTTATTTTGTAAACAGAAATATGACAGTATATAATATAGCAACCCATATATATGTATCGATTTTACCAATTATACACATACACCACCCACTATATCATATACATATCATAGTTCAATCATTATAAATAAGTGTAATTATGAGTCTCCGCTAAGGGTAGATTTGTCACTGTGATATTTTACTCACCTTAGTTTCCTAAGCGTATTTCCCACAATACTGAAAACAATTCTTTCACTCGATTAATCGCTCACCTAGATTGATGAAGAAGTGATTAGAAACGTTACGTAAAACGTCGAATGTCGAAATAATATTAATGTTTTATTGTTCAACATTTTCCGGTTTGTACGAAATTATTGTTCACGTATTACTGTTCATATACGTAATGTTAACGTATTACTTCCCATATACATATTGTTTACGTATTACTCTTCAAATACGTATTGTTTACGTATTACTTAACCAGTAAATACAATTTATTGAATTACCTTTTAGAAATTATTTTTACAATTACTGTACGTAAAATAATTTTTATATTCACCGTACGTAAAATTACTTTTTAAATTTACCGTACAAAAATCACTTTTTACAAAAAATAATGTTTGAAAATTTACTGTTCACGCGCCACCTCCGGCGACCACGCGTGGCGCTCACGTGCCTCCCCACAGTGGCAGCGCGTGGAGCTCACGCGCCGCTCGAACCGGCGCGCGTGGCTTGCCCACCGCCGCCCAAAACCCCTCCTTTCCTTCCCATCTTCCCTTCCACGGCCTATGGCCTCCTCCTGCACCCCTCAAGCGCCGCCTAAGGCAGCAATACTCCCTCCACTTCCTCCTCCTCCGATTCTCCACCAAAACGCCACAATTTCAATCCAATTTCAATCACAACTATCATAATACAAAAACCCTTACCTAAATCGAGCATAATCCATTCCTAAATCATAAGAGAACTTATCTTGTGTCTGACCCTGAATGATCCTTGAGATTAATGTAGGTTGCACAGAGACACTACCAAGAAAGACCTTTGGTTTTCTTTCCGATGATACCAAGTCAAATTCCGATGCAGTTTCGAGTATAATTCATTCCTGAATCATAAGAGAAGCTACTATACCCCTTGGTTTCCTACTCAAAGCATCGGCCACCATATTTGCTTTCCTAGGGTGATACTCCAAGGTGAAGTCATAATCCTTAAGGAGTTTCATCCATCTCCTCTGCCTCATATTCAATTCATTCTGTGAGAACAGATACTTCAAACTCTTATGATCATAAAAGAGTTGAAATTTCTCACCATACAAGTAATGCCTCCAAATCTTTAAGGCAAAAACAACTGTCGCGAGCTCTAGATCGTGAGTGGGGTAGTTCTTCTCATAAACCTTTAACTGTCTAGAGCCATACGCAACCACTCCTTCATGCTGCATCAACACACAACCCAAGCCTTGAAGTGAAGCATCACTATAAATGAAATAGCCGCCCCCACTAGTGGGAATTGTCAACACTGGGGCCGAGTCAAGCTAGTCTTTAGTTTGTTGAAGGCCTCCTCACATGTTTTCGTCCACACAAACTGAACGTCCTTCTTGGTCAACTTAGTTAACGACGATGCAATACTAGAAAACCCTTCAATGAACCTCCTATAGTAACCTGCCAAACCAAGGAAACTACGAATCTCAGTAGGGTTCTTTGGACGACCCCAACTCTTCACTGCCTCTACTTTTGATGGGTCAACAAATACTCTATCCTTTGAGACTACATGACCAAGGAACTTGACTTCTTCCTTCCAGAACTCACACTTCTCTAGTTTGGCGTACAATCTTGCTTCCTTTAAGGTCTGCAACACTGTCCTCAGATGCACCACATGCTCTTCTTGAGACTTGGAGTATATCAGAATGTCATCCACAAACACTACAACAAACTCATCCAAGTACGGGCTAAAGATTTGGTTCATCAAACTCATAAAGATAGCTGGTGCATTTGTTAGACCAAAGGGCATGACCACAAACTCATAGTGTCCATACCAGGTCCTAAAAGCCGTCTTCGATATATCTTCTTCCTTCACCATGAGTTGATGATAACCGGATCTCAAATCAATCTTAGAGAACATCGTAGCTCCTCTAAGCTGATTGAAAAAGTCATCAATCCTAGGCAAGGGATACCTATTCTTGATGGTCACCTTATTCAGTTCCCTGTAGTCCACACATAACCGCAGAGAACCATCTTTCTTTTTCACGAACAGAACCAGTGCACCCCAAGGTGAGACGCTAGGTCTAATGAACCCTTGGTCCAGTAATTCATCTATTTGCACCTTCAACTCTTTAAGTTCATTTGTCCTATTCTATAAGGCGCCTTTGACACTGATGCGGTACCAGGTACCACATCTATACAGAAAATCTACAACTCTTCGAAGAGGTAACCATGGTATCTCTTGGAATACCTCGCAATACTCAAACACTACCACAATGTCTGTAATAGTTACTTCATGATCCACAGATTCCACATGTACTAAAACTCATGTTCTCATGACATTATCTGACTTGAGGCAACGATAACGAAACACTGGTTCTCCGGGCCTATGAAAGAACACTACCATGTCAAAGCAATCAATCAATGCGTGCTACGGCCTCAACCAATCTGTTCCTATTCTCTTCTCCACATTCATTTTACTATCTGTGAGCCCTGCGCATCTTGTGTCACCATACATGTTATTTGATGTCATTGGAGGGTCCGGAACTGAAAGAATCAAAGAAATAGGGTCATGACGCAACCCAAGTTTTGCCTGCCTTGCCATGTTGAGATTTAGGTACAAACCGAACTCAGAATAGTGTAAACATGGTTGATTATAAGATGCAAATTGCAAAAAAAAAAAAAAAGTCTCCAAAATGGAGCACATAAGATAATAAAAAGATCAAGCTTTCCTGCTCAGATTTCTCTTGGTCATGGTCACTTCTTTGTTTCTATCCGAGTTACCTTTCTAACTGTTGTATTGGTTGTCTTGGGGTACACTGCCTTTGCTAGGAGCCAATCTTCCGCTAGATGTTAACGATTCATGCATTTTTAATCTTTTGCGGTAGTGAAGGAATTAAGTGTTTTTTTAAATTCTTTTTTGTGAATTTCAACACACTCATTTTTACAATTCACACTATATTTTATTTCTTAGCGGAGTGTTTTAGACTTTTAAAGCTTGCATTGATCTTCATAATAGGATGCTAAATGGTTTTTAAACAAGTTTTTGGTCATACAGGTATATGCATCTTCACCATATAATTTTTACTTTTTAGTCTGAAAATTCAGCTGATAACGAACCTGAACCTAACAGATTTGTATATGGTATGCATTGAAGTATAATATAATTTTCTGTCTAATTTGTCTTTAATTAATTCTTAATTTTATCGTCATATGAATTGGAGTGAAGTCAGCGGAGAAAACACCAGAACTACTCTAGGGGTTTAGTGTGGTCTGGTTAGTACTAGTACTAGGTTCTATGGCAGTGAAGCCAAGAACAAGAAACACGGGTTTGAAGATTGCATGCAACAGTAGTCATTATCATCACACTTAAATCCTTTGTGATGGGGAAGGGTAGCAAGCGCCTGAGGAACAACCCAGAAGCCAGTAGCAGAGAAAATGGGGAAGAGGCTCCTTTGGGTCATCAAAACAAGGGAACAAGGAGGAAGCGAGACTTGGTGGCTGAGAATTCTGGGGGTTGCAGGAATGAGAGTGAGAGACAGAAACGCTATTGTTTGAGGAGTGGGACATTTTGTGGGTCTAGTAAATTGGAGAATGGAAGTAATGAAACCAGAAGAAGAAGAAGAAGAAGGAGAAGACTGTGGATGGGAATCATGGGATTGGATTAAATACAGGAAGTGAAAATGTGGGTTTTTCCCATAAGGCTTCAGAGAAAAGCAAGAAGACTGGAACGGTAAGAAGCTTGTAATTCTATGTTTATGAAAAAGATTTCTACTTTTCCTTATTGGGGTTTATAAAATTTGTGATTTTTGAATTTGGGTTCCACAGGTGGACTCCTCAATGTGCCATCAATGTCACAGGAGTGACAAGGGCAAGGTTGTTCGGTGCAGTAGGTGCAAGACAAAGCGGTTTTGCATAGCTTGCATCCACAAGTAGTACGGATTTGTTGGCTCAATCTTGTTATGTTTGTCTGATTTTATGGTTTGTGAATGATTGGGTCATTTGAGTTGATTTTTGCTTTACTATTGTGGTGAAGTTGTCTCAGTAGGATCAAATGAGCTAGTGTAATGATCTTTGTGATGGTTTTATATATAGATTGTGGATAATTTGCAATTCACCAAGTGTTAAATCAAAGCAACATATTTGAATATTCGTAGAACCATGAAACTATTTGTTCTGCTCACGGAACTGCACAATGTTTTTTTTTTTTGTTAAGGTTTTTAAATCAAACGTGTAACCCATGGAAACTGGGTAAGCTAGTACTGGATTTTATTTGATGTGTAGTTATAGAACTCCAATCTGCTGAATTGATACTGGAATTTTTCCTTTAAATAGGTTTCATTATTGCTTACTATCAAGCTTTGTATTGTACATGTAGGTATCCTCAGATGTCAGAGGATGTGATTACTACGGCTTGTCCTGTATGCCTTGGAAATTGCAACTGGAAGCATGCCTACATTTAGATGCACGTATCAAAGTCAGTTTCTTTTTCTGTGTGCTATTTCCTGGATCTTTATTTGTTCATTTCTTATGTTCTGTATCCAAGTGAAGTTTATTAAGTTTTATGGTTTCTACTGTAGATATTGACAGAGCGTATGCGTTTGCATATTAGCAAAGGTGAAGAAGTTGAGTATTCAAAGTTTATGCTACAACAATTGCTTCCATTGTTGACAAGACTTAATGATGAACAAGTGGTTGAGATGAAGATAGAGGCTAGAATACAAGGTATATTCACCTTTTATGTAAAGAATTTCAGTGAAGAATTATTTTAACCTATAGGTTGCAGTAATTTAAAGTATTGTTTGACTAGTAATTTGGATCAAGTTCAATTTTAGTATATTTTACCATAAAATATATGTTTTTAGTGCCAGTCAGAGATCTATTAGTGATTTTATTATTGATTTTTTTTTGGATCTCCTACAGTTGACAGTAATTATATTTTCAGTAGCATTTTAGATTAAGATTCAATTTTTAGTGTATTTCATCATGAATACTATGTAACTAGTGCCAGTCAGAGATCTACTGGTGATTTATTGTTGATTCTCTTTTGGAGCTCCTTTCCATTGCTTGTACAGATCAAGAATAGAAACATTGCTGAGTTCACAAAGACATGTTCAATATCTGAAATCCTGAGTTTACAGAGACATGTGCAATATCTGAAATCTGAGTTTACAAAGACATGTTCAATGAAATTATGAGTTTATGATCTTGCAATCTAAGAACTATTTCAGTGGAGTTCTATTACATTGCTTTAACTTTTGATTTGATGTCCACTGCGACAGGGCTATCTCTTTTGGAGCTTAAGGTACAAAGGTCAGATTGCCCATCAGATGAGAGTGTTTATTGGTAGGACCTTTTGAGGACATGTGTTCCATTTTACTTTTGTTCCATGACAATCATGTATTTCATCAACTGTTCTGTTTCATTTTCAGCAACAACTGCCATACTTCTATTGTTGATTTTCACAGAAGTTGTCCTGTATGCTCATATGATCTCTGCCTGATCTGTTGTCAGGAGATTGGAGAGGGACACCTGAAGGCAGATGAGGAGAGAGTAATGGTGGAGTATATTAATCGAGGTGAGAGTTATATGCATGGTGGAAAAGCTATAAAGCTGCCTTCAGGAACTTCGAGTAAGCTGAAGTATCCTGTAAGGTCAACATTTCAGAGGAAAGAAAAGTCAGATGGAAGCATTTTTTGCCCAATAGAGCACATAAATGTCAGACCAAAAAGAAGGAAAAACAAAAAGAAGCAAATAAATGGTTGTGTTCATAGTAAACTAGAACTGAGATGCATGTTCTCTCAACATCATATAATGGAATTGGTAAAGAAAGCAAAAGAAATTGCTGAAACTTACGGTCTTATGCATGTGGCTGGAGCTTCGGTAAAGAAGTGTTTATGTTTTACTTCTGCCGGTGTAATTGACTCAAGCAGCAGTAGGTTAAGAAAAGCAGCTTCACGACAGGGTTCTGATCAAAACTATATGTACTGTCCAATGGCTGGAGATATCCAGCACGAGGAATTTAATCATTTTCAATGTCATTGGATTAGGGGTGAGCCTATCATCGTGAGCAATTTTCTTGAAACTGGAACAGGTTTAAGCTGGGAACCATCAGTCATGAGGCGCTCTTTTCGTCAGAAGAGGCATAGTACTCATACTGGACATGTCGAGGCAAAGGTCATTAATTGCTTGGCTTGATGTGAGGTCAGTTGTTCTGACTTTTATGTGCTCAGTCTTTTGTAGTTTTGTTTCAATCTCTTCTATCTGTCATTAATCATTATGATGTCTTTTCAACTCTTAAGAAAATAGTGTGTACAGGTGTTTTCTTCTGTTCAGCTGGATATTATGATAGTTATAGCTATTTCTTTCTGCATAGTTTGCAACTTGGGATGATCGAAACTAGCCAGTAAATTAAGTTATAATCTAGTGTAATGTATTTTATTTGCTCATGACTTTTGAATTCCATGTACGTTTATACAAACAAGGAATCAAATTGGTTTTGTCAGTTTGTGAATCCTTTGGGAAAGAGGAAGACCAAAACAATATTGATGGAGTCATGCTGGAATCATAAACCTATGGATCAAGTTCATTTCAGAAAAATGAAATTTATGCTTATGAAGTTATGAGTACTGAGCATGCTACTGCATCTCGTACTAGGATATCAAAGTAAGAGTTCTTCATGTAAGATAATTAAGTAGTACTTTCAGAAATACCGAACTCCCTTCAATCTTTAGATCAATGATAAATGGGTAGTTACAATTTACAACTGCTGCCTTTTTTCTTTCTGATCCATCGTAACACATTTTTATGTTTATTTATAAGTTCTATCTTTTGTCCGCGAGTACTGGTCTTAAAATACTCAATAATTCAACAATATTGGTTAACTTCGTTGCTTTTATGCACTAAAATTATTTTAGTCATTGTAATTCATGTTTCTTCATCTTGTGTCATCCTAATACAGTGACCACTCTATCTTAAGCCTAAATTAAAACTGTTCTTAATTGTTTTATTCAGTGTGTAAAATGAACTTATATGAACTGCAGCATGATATCAGCTTCAAGAATTTCTTCACTGGATATTCGGAGAGCCTGTATGATAAGTACATGTGGCCAAAGATTCTAAAATTCAATGATCAGTCCCAGGATGATTTTTTGGAGAAGCTCCTACCTCGTCATTGTGCGGAGTTTATTTGTTGCTTGCCATTTAAGGAATATACCCATCCTCACACTGTCTTCTTAAACCTTGATGTGCCAGGCCTATAGTGTGTTCAAAGCCAGACATGGGGCCTACCATGGATATTGCGTATGGTATGTCCCAGGAGCTTGGACGTGGAGATTCAGTAACTAAGCTTCATTGTGATATTCATGATGTGGTACGTTTCTCTGTTTGCATATCTTTTTGATAATTTTCCTATTTTTTTGAGGGGCGAGGTTGGAGAAGAATGTTTTTATCATTCCTTTGGGATACTGACTGCCATTGTATCAGGTGAATGTTTTGACACATACTGCTGAAGTGACACTTACTTCTGGACAACTTGACATCATAGAGAGGTTGAAAAAACAGCATGCTGGACAAGACCAAAGGGAGAACTTAGAAATCTGTGAGACTTCTGATAACACTGCTGGTAGTAACAAAGCTGATGGTGAATTTTGTGGAAGGGCTAAAGATAAAAAACTTTGTACTGAGGTTGAACATCAAAATAGGATTGTAGCTGTCCATCAACTGATTGTTCACCCTGACGGTGATACTGATGTTTCTCATTTAGATGTTATAAACCTTTCAGATGAATTTGTATCTGAGGGTGGTGCGTTATGGGATATTTTTAGGAGCAAGATGTTCCTAAGTTGCAGGAGTATCTCCAGAAGCATTTCAAAGAATTTAGGCATAAATATTGTTGTCAAATACAGCAGGTAATGACTTATATCTATGCTTGAACAAGGAGCAGATTATTCAGTGGCTTACTTCTATAAGCATTATTTTGAGAGTTAATGTTGTTTGGAATAATGACCAACTTAGTAACTTTGCAGCACTCTTTATGGTATACAGTAATACTGGCATCAATGTTTTCTTCCTTTTCTTCTTCTTGCATATTCAATGTGCCTCAGTGTTCCTAAGAGGAAAGATATTCCCAAATTAACATGTCTTTTATTCTTCGGTATTGTGTTTGTTTTGTAGGCTACTCATCCCATACATGATGAGACCTGTTATTTGACTGTGGAGCACAAAAGAAAGCTCAAGCTAGAATATGGTTTGTTCATCATATACTTAATGCAGTTAGACTAGAGTTATTAATCCATCATAATTTAACGTCTTGTGTAGTCATTCTATCAACTAGGGATTGAACCATGGACTTTTGTTCAGAAACTTGGAGATGCTGTCTTTATTCCTGCTATCTGTCCACACCAAGTTAGAAACTTGAAGGTAACATTTGCTTAACTACCTACTACTCGTGTACCCATTTTAAGGAAACTTTCCATACCCATATGTCTGTATTGTTTCTAGCTGTGGCTGCAAAGCTTTAATTATTTAACTCTTAGTTCTAAACCAATTAATCAGCCTCTGGTTCGAAACAATTTCTCGTGGTAATGTGCTTGAGAATAAACCTATGCTGAAAAATAATGCAACTGACGTATCTCATTTTTCTTTTCACATATGAGAGTGAGTGTAAACACTGATTTCTTTGGCTTTCCTAAATTTGATACTGAGGATCCTATTGCCAGTTTGTTTTGGGTAAGAAAACATACTGTTAGAGTCATGTGTCCTCTGAAGTACAGATATCCTCTGTATCTATCTAAAGTAAGATGGAGAGTGCTGGAATTCTTCGATCAAAAGGATGGACGCAATTGAGAAAAACTTTACTTGAAAGATTATGGATTCTGTGAGTGGAAAAAACTATTGGGTGCAGTAGATGTTTACAAAGCTATGTAACTCTGTTGAGAGCTCCACAGCTCAGCTGGTATATATATAGTTTGCATAGACTTATAGGGTTTAGGAGAATTTCCACTTATGGCTAAAACTTGCTCCCTTGTCCTTAGCAGCAAATTTAGATTGGGAAAATACAACTATTTTTTTTCAGGGTGACCTGAGACAAAAGGTATACCATCGTCCATGAGGGTTTGCTACCGCCTTATATTTTGGCAACTATGCAAGTTGCAACATCCCTTTGATTCTGATTAACAGGTCTAGTTGGTCTAGTCTATGAGCAAGTTTGGGCCATGTTAAATTCTGATCAGACCAACTAGAACTGTCAACTATGATTAGATGGTAGTTACAGTAGTGATGAAGAGGAGATAAAGGAGTTATTTAACCGGGTTTGAGATAAAGGATCTTGGTCAACCATATTATTTCATTAGGATCTCAAAGACATCATGTGGATATCTATAGACCTATGTAACATTTTGTATATAATGGAGGTAGCATGTGTTTACTTGCATAACTTATCTGACACACTTTAAAGTGTGGAAAGACGTGATAGTTTTGATGTTGAAGGGTGCATACATGGAATGGTTGTTCCATTACTACCCAGAAGTCTCCTTCTAGTACTTTTGTTGGAGGAAACCTAGTGCTTTGCGTTGCAAGGGAAAAATATAAAATGTTGATATAGGTTAATTGCTGAGCCAGAATAGTAGCACATGCTGTTTTTCAGGTTGTTATAGTAGTTGAGAGAGTGATACTCATCTGTGACAAACTGACAATAAGGAAACTGTTAGTTTAGCACATACGACAATTCAATACAACTATACAAGTACAAACCATCTTAAGATGGATAGGCACTTATTCAAAGAAGAACTGGTGACTGAACTTGTTGTCTTTTTCTCTGTGCCAAGTAATGACCAGTTAGTTAATGTCTGTCGAGAAAAGTTTCGATATTTTTGTAAGGGTCCACACTTGACAAGTTGGTATGCACAAATTTTAAGCGATGGGGAGTATATAATGAGGCGTGATTCTATGTACTTACTGGGATGAGTAATTGGCTAATTGCTTTTATTATTCCTAATAACCAGAAAAAGTTACAATATATACCTCGTAGTTAAGACATATGAAGAATATGGTAAACAGTTCTCTCCAACCCTTATTTCTACAGTTAATTAATGACTTAGCTTTCTGGATGAATTATTTCTCATAGTCTATGTTGTTATAGGTTAGCTTTGTCCTCCATATAAAATTAAAAAGAAATAAGAAAATTGTAGTATCTTTAGGATTTTCTGTGGGGTTTTTTCTTGTAGGCTCTCCCTCATGGGGCTTATGTAAATCTATATTCCATAATTTTATATCACTTTTAATTATGAGGATACAGTAAACACATCATCTCAGATTCAAAGTGGGGTTGCTGGAATGATGGTCAGTGTAAATAGAAATAATAATTTGGTTCTGAACTATGAATTTGGTGTGTATTATTGCTTCATTTCCATATATCATATGTTCATAAATCTTAGCCAATCCTTTTCATAATCCCCAGTCGTGCATTAGAGTTTCTGTAGATTTTGTGTCACCTGAAAATGCTGGTGAGTGCTTTCGTTTGACAGATGAACTCCGTACTCTTCCACAAAATCATAGTGCTAAATGGGATAAATTGCAGGTAATTATCTTGTCTAATTCCTCATAGGTGCTTACACATGATCACAATTTGTTGGGTTGAAGCTCTTATAGACATATAGTTGGTCAGTCGGAACTCTGTATCAGTAGCTTTAATTTTAGTAGTGAGTGATAATTATGTGTATAGAAGCTCCTCTTAAGTTATAATTTTTTTTATATGAAATGGTTTTATTGTAAGGAGGCATATAAATATCTCTTTCTGAAACAGGTAAAGAAAATGACTGTTCATGCTATCACTAATGCTGTGAAGATTTTGGTTCAGAATGTGCAAGGTTAGTCAAGTATTTGGAAATATGTATGATCTGTTTTATAGTGTAAAAAAGCTCTATGAGATCATAAATCAGAACACCGTCAAATTATTTAGCAAAATGCTAGACTGAAAGCAGTGCCATGTTGATTTAGCTAAACGTGTTGTTTTCTTGTTATAATTATATAAATTACTTCCTATAACTCCTTCTACGTGCCGATGTGAGCAGCCTCTTGTGATGGGGAAATATACAGTTTTGTCTAGTTTTAATATTTGATGAAAAAGAATCTGGACATGGGGTTTACTGGTTTGGTATAAATCTTCACTGACACTGTTTCTTTATCCAAGGAAGAAAAATCTCAACATAGGCTTGGTTCGGTCTTGTTTCATTCCATTTTCCTTTCTAATTGTGTGTTTAAGGTCCAGTTGTATCGAACATGCACATAGAGATAAAGCTGGATAAAGATTAAAAGAAAGGAGAGGTGAAGAGGAGGTCCAAAATGTTAACAGGCAGCTTGAACCACCTGTTGAACGATGTAGTATACGACATGGATGGAGAAAGGGAGAGACTGGAAGAGAAGGAAGGGGTGAAGAGGAGGAAGTAGAATGTTTTCTTAAGCAGCATTCACAAGAACGGAGAGGGAAAGAAGATGGAAGAGAGAAAGGATTTCGTGAAAAGGAGGAAGTGCAAAATTTGGAGGAGAAGCCTTCTCTGTCCACACCGGAACAATGTGATTTTGGACCTGCTTGGGAAGAAGCTGGAGGACAACAACTAGAATGGTATTATGAGACAGAGGTCTCTGTTATTGCTTCAGAATCCTCACATCCTTCACAATCTGTGGTAGGAGAAGAAACAGGTCCAAGATGTTTATGAGAATCCCTCAGAGCCAACTTTTAAAAGTTGTAACATTGGGCATGATCGAAGAGAAGATCAATCTAAAGGAGACCATGAAGAAAAGGATAATGAGGAAGAGCTCCAAATTGTTGATGTACAGCAATCAGAATCCTCACTTCCTGTACAGACAACCCTTGAAGAAAGGAAAGAAGAGGAGGAGGTTGAAGCTATTGAGGAGCGGCCTGCTGGGACTCCTGTTGAAGAGTACAGTACTGGACATGTATGCATAGAAGTAGAAGATGCACAACACAAAGAAGGATTGGATGATGATGATGTCCAAGTTGTTGACATGCAGTCATGTTCTGCACAACCCATGGTTGAACAAAATAGCATTTGACATGAATGAAAAGAAGAAAAAATTGGAGGACAACTGCAAAAAGGAAGCCAAGAAGAAGAAATGTCCATGATTATGAGAAGCCTTGGCAGCTTCCTGTTGAAAAACATAGCATCAGAGATGTATGGAGAGATGTAGATGATGGAGGACACCAAGAAGGATGGGATGGTGATGCCCAAGTTTTTTACATGCACTTATCAGAATCCTCATGTTCTAAACACCCCATCGTTGAACGAACTAGCATTGGCCATGCATGGAGAGGGGACAAAGTTGGAGAACAACCACAAGAAGGAAGCGAAAAAGAGGACAATGTTTTTATTGGGGAGCAACCTTTACAGCCCGCTGTTGAACAATGCAGCATTGGACATGTACGGGGAGAGGTAGAAACTGTAGGAGACCACGGAGGATGGGATAACAATGTTAAAACTGTTGGCATGCAGGTATTACAATCCCCATGTCGTTTATTACCCAAATTAGAAAGAGACAGCATTGTGCGTGCATGTAGAGAGGAGGAATGTGAAAGACAACAGCAAGAAGGAAGGGGAGGAGTGGAATTGGTCCAAGTTGTTGAGCAGCCTAAACAATCTTCAGAACCTGTACAACCTACTCTTGATGTTGGGATAGTGGTGCAACGTCTGGATGACCTTGTGGAGCGCTTTACGCATCTGGAACATAGGATAGAAGAGATAGATAAAGGAATTCTGAATTTCAGTTGTTATGTTCAGAGTTCTTTATTTTGTCCTCGCATCTTGGTCATGTAGCTGAAGCAAGCAAGCAAGCCTCCCATTCCACCATAATTTTCACAATATTCGACTGCTAAAAAGCCGATCAGCTGAAGGTCTTTAGGCTCTTTGTTTTTCATCTTGGATCCTCATTGTATGCCTGCTTCAGTTTTGGTTGCACATCAGCTTTATTGTCTTATGATGATCATGGTTTAGATTCCGAAATCGGATTCTCATTGTGTGCTGTAAATAACATTAAAGTTTGCCACCCAATTTTTATCCCTGCTTTGATTTTATGGTACTTTTAATCGAGAAAAAACGTGATTACGATCTTCTATGTCCAGTTCTTAAGAAAAGATCTGACTCCTTTATCCTTTTTTGATCTGAGGGTTGAAGGTAATGCTGTAATATACCCAACTACAAACTTCAGTATTTTGGTCGATCAAATGGAAACATGTTCATAGAGAATGTAACAAGCTCCACAACAGAATCCCGAAGGAAGCACTTAATAGTTGGGCGTGTAATATACAATGTAACATGGCTTTTTACTTCGATGTTTGATGCTGTTAGGGCGTGATACTCTTGAAGGCTTTACTGTAGTCAACTCACTTTAGCTCTATGATTGTATTCTCCATTTACGAGAAGGCAACTGGTTGAAACATGGGATGGGATTATCCACAGATAAAATTTCTTAATCCCAGCATAGATATACAGTAATTTCTATATATTTTACGGCAACGTCTATTAAAGGCCTGCTCTCCAAGCGCCGGGCGTTAATTTGAAAACTAACCCAACTATTGTTTTTCAGCCTAACATCGGGTAGTTACCTTCGTCTCCTTCCTTTTCAAAATACACCAATCATTCATTGACACGTAATCAATTTAAATTTTGGCTCTCAGAGAACAGGCCTTTACCAGAACTTGCCATATTTTACAGGCATAACTTCACTTTCTTCTTCATTTTTTTCTCAAACAGTAACAAAATATGATTAATATACTCATGCTGTCATGCATCGCATCATTCAAACTGTCAATGAAGACCAGTGTGTATTATTCGGACAATAATTTCTAATTGCTGAAATCATCAATTCATCAAAAGTAAGTGGAAATTTGATTTGTTATAATAAAATGTTGCATAAAAAGATCAATCATGAAAATTCATAAATATAGAAGTCTCTATCTAGCTCAAATCATTTTATCCAGATGGCCCTTAGGAAAATAAGTAATTGAATTCTTTAGACCTTGCAATAATATTCATGACTTCCTTAACACAACCGATTTGTTATTCCATACACTACAAAAGGCAAGGCCAAGAAAAGATGTTAAAATCCATGACACTCATCCTCCTATTACTTTACCAAGCTTCTAAGTCCTTTCCCAATACAATATGTTATTGTCAAATTGAGCAAGATACTTCTGAAACAAGGCAAAAGCAAATGAAGAAATCGAACTATCCACTTCATACCAGAACCACCAATTCCCCATTGAAACTCATACGTAGGCCAATTCTTGTGGTATTCACCTAGACTTTCATGCATTATTGTCGACGATCAGTGCCCTATATAATTGGCTTAGTCTCTTTCACTCTCACTCTCACGCTCTCGGCTTTGAGTGGTTGGGACAATGAGTAAACCTTTGGCTGTGTTAGAAGTGTCCCTAGCTTTCTTCTTCATAACAAGAGCTGAGATGTGGTCACTTTCTGGGGTATGATACATTTCCGGACTGAAGCAAAGAAATGGAAACCTGGAGGGGTTCACTGTTATGTAGGACAAAAACTGCGGTCCAGGTACTATATTTGAGTGGTATAGTCGTGCCCTTTGGAGATGAACATTTATCAATTATTGTGACAAGTCCTGTTCTGGCTGTGACAACAATTATTTTTCTTATTTCTCCATAGCCTTTAAAAGAGTATATAATGCATTACATATGCTTGATGATTGTTCTATTGTAACTCTTGAACATCATGTCAAAAAAAAAAACTCTTGAACATATTGATGCCAAACTTTTGTTCCATAAAATTCTTCAGTACGTACAAAATTCGTCATGATGAAGTCACTGGAGTACAGGGTACCCCTGAATATGTAAAAGATGTTTGGTGCAATACTTCATAATTGATTGTCGTAATATATCTCTCGTACGATAGTTCATAATTTGTTCACTCGTCAAGTTCATATCAGAAACATATATTTGGGGCCCTTAATTTTCAGTTTTGTAGTCGTCTATAATTTCTGTTTTTGTAGGAATCAGTTTTGTAGTCGTCATTATTTAGTATAGTGATATGCTTGTTTATTTGTATATAGGACTGAGTTTCAATTTCTAATGAACAACGTGCAATGTGTTAATAATTAACCAGTAGCTCTAATGATATGAATTTTTCTTAATTACTATTCTTTGTTGTTGTTGTTGGGATCGTCTCCAACGTTTCCTTCCAACCGGGGACCAAAGTAAATGAATAAGTCTAATTGTCCCTTAAACTAGATGCAAACTACGAAGCTTCTCGTTTCCATTACACTGATATTCAAATGATCGATGAGTCTCTTTCCCTAGTTAGCTTTCTCAAAATTGTGGTTCAGATCGAGCTGACGCGTAGTCATAAATATCTCATATAAGAAACGTTGCTAGCTAAATGCATTATTGAATTGAGGACAAACTTGTTCCTCAAGATGTAGGAGGTCAATTTTGGTTCCACTACATGTCAATGGAGTCATAAGTTGGTCAAGTTTTATTGGTTGTACGTAGTAGTTTTATTTGTACATGTGTAGGTGGAAAACTTGAATGAAAATCTTCAAGTAAACACACATCATGACTCTCCTGTCAATTTTGATCAAATGTCTCAACAGTCCCACACCTATAAATATGAAGGAAAGAAAATAGAGCAGAAGACGTACTTCCTGTTAGATTTTTCATTTTTGTCCATGCCGGTACAGATGTTCAATACAGTACGTACACAACAGAAAATACAGATGATGATCGAAGATTACAACCCAACTAATATACTCTTTTGACATTTTGCTCTGCTTCTTATCTGTTTCATTTGGGGAAGACAAAAGGAAAATGGATTAGGGTTTGTTGTGATAAGCAAATTTCTTTACGATCCCCAACTTAGCTAATAGCTAGTATCTAAAGAGATATAAATCACGTAAATCGATCACACTTTGAGATATCGCTATAACATTGCTATAATACGTTCTTCTCCCAATCTGATACATTAATCGATCAACAGAAAGACTACATGCTCCTATACATCTAGTACGTACATAGATTGATGAGGTTATAAGTCGCAGGTTGCTAGCTGGTGAGTCTCCATTAGGTCCTTTCTTTCCTATAATAATACACTAGGGTTTTCGATGAAGAAAACACCAGTGCAACGAAATGATAAAAACAAAATTACATAGGGAACCTCGTTATACAACTTAAACCGTGACATTGTCAACAAAAAAAAACTTAAACCGTGAAAATCAAAATTTAAGGCAGCGATGGAATCGAAGATTATGAGAGTAGAGCATTCTACTATCAACATGGGTAGAATATCGGCAGTCGGCAATATTGACAAATTAGGGTTGTTTTTTCGGTATGCATCTCCACACTGCTGTCCGACAACTAAGATGGTCTAATCATTCTATAAGCTCGTGGCACGTATCCGTGATAACTGATAACTTATATATATCTGCCCAAGCGGATAGACTTTTAGATCTAGTAGTAACAAGAGACACAATTGGGTAATAACAACTTAACAAGTTTATTAAGAACTTTTTCTTGCAGAGGATGTTGGTTCAATGTTATAAAATCGGCCATCGGTCCAACAAGGCATGTGCTCCACGGTGTGTTAATAGTAACCTACACACTAATTTAAAGTCATTGTCGACAGCTATATACCTCAGAACATCCTTGATAGTTCGACAAATGGTGATTAGCAGATATGTTGAAAGCGAATACAAAATGGTTAATTATATCAAGACAGTGATTACTGATTAGTAGAATTTCTTATAGCCAAATGTAATGAGGTGGTAGTAACTTAATGTTGAATATAGTGATGTGTACATGTGTTTAACATATGGTTGCAGCCACTGTCTTCATCCCTAAAACCAAAACCCACATGAGAATATCAGATCTTTCAATGTCTAGCTGCTTGTTGATGATAATCTATGACACTTCATCATACTTAAAATTGTCTTCTATCAAAGATTCCATCAGTCGAAGCATGTTTCTAATTTTCAATTGGTAATGTGTAAATGTTTAGTTTTTTTTGGAAAGGAATACATTGACCAATTATACACTACAGTTCTAGTCAATGCAGTACATAGAGTACACTAGAATAATAAGTTCAAATTTAAAAACAAAATTTGTAACTGGCAGAGCTCCATAGCTATATATAGTAACTAGCTTCGGTTGCACGCTTAAAATTAAGGGAGCAAATTGAAATCTTAAAATTAGTACCGACTTGTCTATTGTTACTGACTTACTGTTATGTGGTCATGTGGTGTACAGTGTACTTGTGACGATTAAATTAGTCGATCTATCAAGAGACACTATTGGTCTACAATATTGAAACCTACCCAACGAAATGAATATGTCACGAACATTACATAATAGCCCAAATAATTATTGGTGTATTTCATATAGCTAGCTCGGGATAAATGGTTATTTCGAGTAAATCTCAAATCAATAGCTTTCGGAAGTAATTTTGTAGGTACCATTTCGGCCTTAAGCAACTTATTGACCAACATCTGCTGTACATACTCCTTATAAAGGAAAACAATATATCCCATAGTACAAAGAACAAGCTAAAGAACACAATGAAATTTTGACTTCTAAATAAGAAATGTTTTGCGCAAAGCCAAGGCGTATTTGGATGAGTAAAGCTATAAAGTAGAATTAGCCCTAAGTTTATGTCTTTTTAGTCCAAAACTTTAGGTGTTTAGGGCAGTTTAATCTACAGAAGTGTGATTCACCTAGCACACATATATATATGCATTATTCAGACGGTGTGACATAAGAACTACTCGCCAATTCTTTTTATTATAACTAAATTAAAATCCAATCAGAGTTTTTTTTTTTTGACAATGTAAAATCCAATCAGAGTTGGAAATATCAACTTCACCATCGAATTATGATTTGAAAAACAAATACACTATGGGAAGTATATCATCCAAAATTAGTGGGTGACATATTCATATCAGATTGAATACAATATACAATCCATCGGCTCAAGACTCGGGCTCACGTACGAATATAAATTAAGTAATCAGTAATAACATGACTACATGAGCTGCTATGCATATTACAGAAGTCGGTGAAAAGATTTCGAGCACATATACAGATATACTTGTGTCATGGTCGATATTTCCTTTCACTGAAAAAGTTGGGTCAACTTGAAGGGGGCACATGAACAA
The DNA here is from genome assembly GCF_933775445.1 of Argentina anserina. NCBI lineage: Eukaryota > Viridiplantae > Streptophyta > Magnoliopsida > Rosales > Rosaceae > Argentina > Argentina anserina. The sequence goes on along the minus strand of NC_065878.1, from coordinate 10,458,410 downwards.
GATGACAATAGTCAAATTTCAATATAGTTTTTATTTTCGTTGGGAATTGATCATACCCTGGAAACAATCCACAACATATATAAAATAAACGTGAATATCGTAGGTGGTTTCCTTTCAAATCTGGTGGATCAGAAAATCTGTGGTGAGTATCATTGAGGAGGACCATGCACGTAAAAGTTTACAAGAAAATTCATTGTAGTATGGCAAATCAAATGGCCTACCATACACTGTGAAACCCTAAAATATGAACACATGAAAAATGCAAAAATGAGTTTTTGTCACCAGAAGCAACAAATATATATATATATATATGTATCATCAACATGAAAGGAAAAAAGAGAGATAGAGAAAGATAGAGAGATTGCTTGTAGCATATGGTAAAGCTTTTGCCCAGAAACAAAGAAAGCAAATGGGGAAAAACAAATTAAAGAAAAGCAAAGGAAAATATCAAATTAGGAGTAAAAAAAAAAAGATGGTTTCACATGGGGAACAAATTAGCTGATGGACTGTAGACTCTGTTAGTATATGTAAATGCAATTTGGGGTCCCATGAAACTTCTTTAAATTTCTTTCTTCTTTTTCTTTTCAATTTTGATTTTCTAAAGAGTCATAAAAACCCCAACAACACCCTCCTTGGAGTCCTTACCACCACTCTCAGAGTCTCATTGTTATTTCTTCTTTAGCTCTCAACACTAGTCCAATTATGGTTAACAAAATCAACATAGAGAGTGATGCTCATGGAAACCTCCATAACTCTTCCTCCTCCTCCTCCTCCTCTATAGTAACAACAATAACAACCCATGATTCTTTGATTGATAAAAGTACAGAGAGTGATCACAATTCAGAGAAGCTCTCAAGCTCAACAGAGCATCAAGAGGAGCCAAACAATGGGAGTAATGAGACTAACAACAAGAAGAGGAAGAGGAGCAGCAGCACTGATCATGGCGAAGGCGGCAAGCGCCCGACTTTTCGAGGAGTACGAATGCGTTCTTGGGGAAAATGGGTGTCTGAAATCCGTCAGCCGAGGAAGAAATCAAGAATTTGGTTAGGGACATACCCTACATCTGAAATGGCAGCTCGAGCACACGATGTGGCTGCTCGAGCTATCAAAGGTGCTTCTGCTTATCTCAATTTCCCTGAACTGGCTCAAACGCTTCCACGACCGGCCTCTGCTTCTCCCAAGGACATTCAAGCTGCTGCTGCAAAAGCTGCTTCTGCTTTTGAGGATGTGAAGAAATGTGGAGCTGTAATGGAAGAAGAAGAAGAAGAAGAGGTAGCAACACAGCCCGGCAAAGTTGAACAGACAACTAGTACTACTACTAATACTGTCAATAGTACTAGTAATAGTACACCTTGTTCTTCATCTTCCTCTTCAGTTGATTATGATGACAAACTGTTTGACCTTCCAGATCTTTTCATGGATGGCAAAAATGGGAGTGATCAGTTTTGCTTTTCTTCTTCATCATCTTCATCATCATCATGGCATCTGTGTGCAGCAGATACTGGATTCAGACTAGAAGAGCCATTCTTGTGGGAATATTAATCAGATGGCTAGTTTTAGTACAGTGAGTTGTAATTTTTTTTTTCTTTTCTATCTAAACAAAAATAATGAAGCTTCAATATTTAATCACATTTGGAAACTCCAGACTAATTCAGAAGCATTGGCAGCTGTACATTTCATACTTTTGGAGTGTTGGTCCAGTTTGGACTCTATGCTGCAAAACTATACCAAAAAAAATAATGAAGACTAGCTAGGTATTACTAATAAATACCAAGGTTTTCAGATGCGACGCCGAGGCGTCGCCGGTGCGCGCCTTCGGGCGGAGCGACGGAGAAAAGCCCCGCAGCTTCAAACCCAGGCGAGGCGATGGAAAGGCGACCGCCGGAGCGACTTCAATTTTTGACCCGACAGCTCCCCAGGTCGGTTTGGATTCATTCAAAGACACCATAGTGCTCCGGCCATCGTCGGTTTAGTTGGGTTCCGGCCGTTGTCTTGATTGAAGCGACACCAGAGAGTGCTCCCCGGCGGGGCAGGAGTGCGGGACTTCCTCTGCGGCTTTGCGGCTTGAAGACGAGCGGGTGGAAGTAGGAAGAGAAGAGAATGAGGAAGAAGCCCTCAACTGGATGGCCATTAGATCTGAGTTGTTGATTGCTGGTGTTATGAACAAAGGGTCAGAAAAGGAAGAAGCGAATAAGCCAATTCATTTTATGATCCACCAAACATAAAATCAAACTCTCTACAAAACAATAACAAACAAAATACATGAGCATCTAGCCAAAAATGAATCAAATTCTGAAACAACAAGCGAATGAGACCAATATCCAACCTTGGATTGTAGCTCTGTTTCTCGGCTTCGCGATCACTCTACAACAACACAACGAAGTGAGTCAACTCAGCTAGAGTTGAAAGTGAAAGAGAGTGAGAGGGACAAAGAGGGGTTTATGTTTTGTTGAGACTCACCGCCATAGAAGTAATCATACACATATTAATCAGCAACTTGCTTTATTTTTCATGAAATGTCTTAATCTCTCAAATTTAATAAGTCCCATTGCTTCCCCATTGGTTTATGTCTTAATCTGATAAAAAAATCTGATAACCATGTAATGCAGCTCTTAAAAATCCCAACGGATATTAAGATTTGCTTAAACCAAATCTAAACTCTGAATCAGCTCAAACTTGTTGCCCACCTCTAGATATCTTAGGGCTCATAAGTGACCAAGTCAGCAACTTAGGAACTAAACGAAATTTTTTTTTTTTCTATGACAACTCTTAATGGCGTTCAGGAGTGATGGCGTTTACGTTTCGAAGTCTGAATCTAAATGACATAAAAGCAAAAAAGCAGCTGCTGCACTCCAAATCCAATCGACATTAGCCTCACCCCTGCAACACAAACAAATAACAAAAAGATCTGTTAGATAATATTGATGGGACAACAAGAACAACACATATACTGGTTGATTACAAAAGATTATCATTTTATCATTACAACGGCAACCAAAAGATGTCCCTGTACTGAACATCAGCCTGACTGTTAAAGAATCCTCGGTCTTTTAATAGTAATCATGAACATGTGCATAATTAACCAATGCCTTCGATCATCTGTTTGGTTATAAGTTAGATGCATATAAACCATCTGTTTGGCTATAAGCTAGGTGCATATAAACCTTTGGTTGGGCTGCTTTGATACTTAGAGGAATACATCCTCTGTTATAGTGAAAAAAAAATCATCTATGTGTGTCTAATGTTGTTTAAGACTAATATATATATTTTTAATTAAATTAATGTTTGTTGGAAAGGCGATCGCCTTAAATCGCATTTGCACGCCGATGCTCTCGCCTTGTGAGGCTTGACCATGTCGCCTTCGTCTTCGCTTTCGCATCTGAAAACATTGATAAATACCGTATTAGCACTTGTTGCTTGGCTTATAGTTTTGGCCCGTGAAAAAAGAGAAAGGGGCGTAATCTTTACTGCAATGTACCATATGATGATTTGATGAGCAGAATAAAACAGCGATTGGTTTCAATGGTTCTCTGTAACTTTAAACAGAATAATTGTCGAGTCCAAGTTTCCTTTACTAAGGGGTTTTCTTTCATGGCAATTGACTGTAAAGTTCACCACATTAGATGCTTCATCCTAATATTCTCATGGAAATTTGTTCTACAATCCTCTTTTAAAAGCTACCCACGTACGTTCTTAAATTTACAGATAACACCCTTCCCTTCTTTTCTTTTCTTGATTTTTCAATATCCCTTTCTTATTGGAAAGACTAGTAAGGGAATTGCATCAATGTAGTAGTAATCATCTCTTCACACATTCCTTCCCCCTATCATCTTTTGGAAAATGTAGGGAAAATTTTCTCTTCTAATTCTGTTTTCGTGGAATCACACCTTTTTGTTCACCTAAACAGTAAGTGTTACTTAGTGTACCTAAGGGTAAAACAAGTTGGCTGGGACTCCCACTTTGAGTTTAAGGAATCTGACGAAGAAGTTTTCCCACACTCTGTTTCTGATTCTCTATGTACGTAGTTCATCCCAATCTATAGAGAACAAAAAGTGGTTTATCTAACTCATCAGTCATCAATATAAAGAACTGCATGTGGGATTCAGATATTCCATTTAAGAGTGAAGACCATTAGAGACTTCAAATTATACACTTCCAAGTTTTTGGATTACTTAAGTTGTCAACCAATTTAATTACATAGGAGTGGAGTATGATTTGCGCATATATTTCTTCATGTCCATCATGTTGATAATAATTAAGCGAAGAAATGAATGGGGATCTGAAAGAATGGAGACACCCATGTAGGTACCCCAAGCTTGGTGACAACATTATTAACTAAAGAAATTGTTAGGTTCAACAAATATGATGTATATGTACCTACATTCTACAAAATTTTATAGAATTTAAATTTGCAAAAGGCTGGGAAAGGGTCCCCAAAGATAGACAATGAAAATGAAAAGAGACTTAATCAAGGGCAGTAGGTATTAGTGGTAAATGACCACATCATATCATTATGTCTTATTCCTATTCTGTTTTCTTGATTTCCACTTCTTTTCCCATGAGGCCTAAATTCAAGAGAAAGACAGCAGATATTGTATATGATAACCCCACATGCAAATCTATGCAAAAATTATGGGAAACCATCTAGATTATGGTAATAAAAGACCACAAGTATCTAATCATTGAGATTTTTTTGATTAATTAACACTTATTGATCAAATTATTGGGAGATATGTGGTTCCCAATCTCTGCAAGCTACTGTATATTGTGTGACAAATTACGGACAGAAATATATATATATATATATATATATATATATATCACTCTCTCTCGTAGTAAGAAATTGATTAAGAAGAACTAGAAAGAGGGTTAACCAGATCATAAGGACAGTAAATCTATCGCATGCTGTTTTCAGTGTTGTGGCATTCGATTAGGAAGATGATTAGATATATAATTGCATAGCACCTTTGGAGGACAATGTTTAACAACTAGATTGGTAGATGAGGACTTAAAGATGTGATGTGTTTAGAGGGATTTATCTAGCTAGGGCCATCTCTTCCATGGTAACAACACGTATAGGGGGCTTGGCCATTATGTTGATAGTTGGCTTGTCCTTCAAATTAAAGACAGAAGTCTACTATCAAATTATTGTGCTTTACAATCACTTATAACTATGGCCGGTGCTGCTTGTTTCTAACTATACTCAAATTATATTACTATTCACTTCCTTAAAATTAAAAATGACATAATCTATTAACATCTCTCCCTCACGGAACATTTCCCGACCAAACCTCCTCATATTCTGGTCACTGGACTATCGGGAGGGACCCAACCCGGGGAGATGCCAGGCTGGCATGACTTGTCACATAATCTCCAGCTCAAGCGCCGTCCAAAGTAGCTCGTCAGAACAGTAAATGCATAGTGCTCAGACACATTTTCCCACATCGGGAATAGGGAATAGGGAATTGCAATTCTTCCAATGCTCCTGTAAAAACCCGCTAGAAATCTTCTAAAAATGTAATGTATTCATATATTTTTAACTCTCAAACTTAAATTCCGCTCCTGATACTAACTTAAGCTTCTGAGGATCAAAAATCAGCGCACCGTTGGCTCTTTGACTTGACATCTGTTGTATGCAGGTCTCACTGAGTTGACACATTGGAAAACAGGCTACGAGGCGCAGGATCCCCGAGATTCAGCACCTGTAACAGTTGTTATGGTCTTTTTGGATATGAAATTGCTATTGTGGTCTTTCTTTCTCTTTTCTTCTTTTCATTATGATTCGAAAGATTGTTGTTGGGAGGTTCAATTCTAGCAGCTCGTGATTTCGACGCTCATAGTGTCGTTCGATTCCCAAGCAATCTGCTAGGATTTTGGGCGGCAAAGCTCTCATTGCCATCTTAAACGTACAGATACATCATCTTTTAAGAGTGATGCAATTTCAAGAGATATTTGGATGTAATCAAGTAACTACGCGAGTAGCTAGTTGCCTAGTTATAGTAATTTCGATTACAAAGAGATGGGGGAATCTCAGTTATATTCTTATTTTCTTATACTAGTAGTAATCATTGAGGATACCGTTTGCTTTGATGATAAATTGATAATCACAGATGAATTCATGTGAGAACTATCTAGCTAGGAATGTCAATCATTAAAATCCATGCATAGTCCTTTTTTCTTATACTATTTTTTTCTGAATTTTACTGTATCTCCTATGGTTTATCAAATTTTAAATATGCCGGTACATAAATTAGTTCATTATATGACATTAAACAGTAGATAAGATAAAGTTTAAGGTCAAGTATCATATGATCGAGTGTCATAATCACCTTTGGGTCAGTGGGAGTTCGGGTCACAATAAACATTAATCAAGCCCACACGGCGAATTAATATATTCATCATGGGTCTAGTTCAAGGAACACATAATTTGTAACGACCCCAAAATTTTAAGTATAAAAACTCAAAATTTTAAAGTCGTGAAACACCAAAACAATCTCAATGAATCAAAATCATTTTAAATGTCACAGCGGATCATTACTGAGTTCTCAATACAACTCAGACAAACCAATTATTACAAACCAAATTTATAATTCAATATTACATAAAAATAGAAATGTAATAATCCTCACAATATCTCGCAAAACCCACAATTAAATCCTCACAAGTTCTCACACAAATCCACAATAGAAACCTCACCACAAGCAAGATAATGAACAACTTCGAGTCTTCGGAGTCGTCCTTCAATTTCCACTAATCAACACCTGCGGAATTATCCCCTACACCATTGAATTGGTGCACCGGGATTGTAAACACAAACCCGGTAAGCTTATAGCTCGTATGAGTAAAATGAAAATATAACTCACATATCAATATATACGAAAATCCACAAATCAACAAATATAAATGCACTCATGAGTCAATGGACGGCCCATCTGGTTGTTCCAAAAATATATGAAATGAAAGTGCACATGAGAAATTGGGCAACCCTTCTGGTTACCAAATACATTTATAATACGGGTACTAATGAATGCTGGTACACATCTGTTACCCCTCACGTAGTATACCGCCGATATTGGGCAACCTCCTGCTACCCAACATCCAAAAATATGAGTACTCATGAGCCGATAACCCATCTGTTACCTCACATGCAGTACTCCGGCAGTCAGACTAGAGCTCTAACTGTATTGTAACTTTCGCACGGCCAAAGGCTAGGTTCCGACATGCCAAACACATCCGAAGACAAAATGTTTTAACAAACTCCATGTTAAAACCACGTACAATAATCACACCTCATATTGTACAAATTAAATCACATGCTCGGTATATAAATCTCGTCATCAGAATGACATCATCACGATAAAATCATAACAGTATATTATATAGCAAACTATATATATATGTACCTATTTACCATTTATACAATATATATAATCTGCTATATCATATAGATGTCATATTTCATAAACACGTCCGAAGACAAAATTTTTTAACAAACACCATGTTAAAACCACATACAATAATCACACCTCATATTGTACAAATTAAATCACATGCTCGGTATATAAATCTCGTCATCAAAATGAGATATTCACCATGAATTCATAACAGTATATAATATAGCAAATTATATATATATATATGTACTTATTTACCATTTATACAAATATATATATATATTCCACTATATCATATACATGTCGTATTTCAATATTTAAAACTCTTGCAAAATTTTGAAATCTCCGCAAGGGTATATTCGTAAATATGTGAGATTTTACTCACCTTATCAACTCGAGCGTAATTCTATAATTTTCTAAGATAATTCTTTTTCTTGATATATCGATCACCTTGAAAAGATAAGAAAAGAATTTAGAATCGTTTCGTAAACCTTAAATGCCGAAACAGTAATAATAAGTTACTGTTCAGCAATTTATGGTTTACGAAATTACTGTTCACGTATTTCTGTACAAATACACATCAATTATGTATCTCTGTACGTGTACATACTGTTACGTATTTCTGTACGTACGAATACTATTCAAATGTAAATACTGTCTCATTAAATAATAATTACTGAATTACCCTTCTGAAATTACTTTTTACATTTACTTAAAATAATTTACATTTACCGTACGTAAAATAAAATTTACATTTACCATACGTAAATCACATTTTTACATTCACCGTCGTAAAAATAAATTTTACAATTTACTGTTTGAATTTACTGTTCATGCACAGCTACATGTGGCGGCGCGTGGGGTACACGCGCCACCTCTGGCAGGCCGCGCGTGGCGCTCACGCGCCACTTACTGTGACAGCGCGTGGGGCACACGCGCCGATACGAACCACGGCGCGTATCACGCCACCGACGCCCCAAATCTCGTCCTCTCCTCCTCCTCTATCTTCCCACGGCCTCACGCCGCCTCCTACCCCCTCCATGCACCCACACGCGCTGCCTAAGGCGGCGGTGTTCATAAATCCTCCGATCCCCCTCCAATCTTCTTCAAACCAACCAAAAATCACAACAGTTTATCACAACAATCATAAGAAACTAACCCTCACCTCAATCGAAGCTTGAGACCGTCGGATCGTCACAGAGGAGCTCAAGAAGTCGCCGGCGTTCGACTTTCGGGGTGTGACTGAATCACGATGTGATTGACCTCCAATTCGATTGCAGATGGTTCCACAGGTGAGGACCGGTGTCGGGGTGCCCTCCTCCGAGCTCTTATGTTGCCGGAGACAGACGTGTGAGCGACGACAAGTTGCAAGGGCCGCAAGAGGTGGGCGGGACTTCTCGGTGGCGAGGGACGGTGCACCGAGCTTGGGGTTTGGTGAGGAGGGCCTCGCGAAGCCGTAGAGCGCGGCGGTGCAAGCCACGAAGGGCTGAAGACGGAGATCGGGGAGGGAGGGAGAGGGAAGGAGGGAGGCACGGGGGGTGAGGGAAGAAGTGGGTTTACGAAAATGGAAACCGTACTTCAGAAATGTTTTCTTTTATACCATTTTCTAAATCGGAAACTAACTTCCGTCGTTAATAACTTCCACGTCCGATGTCCGATTCGAACGCGTGATGCGTCCACGAACTCGTATCGACAAGCTCTACAATTTTCGTGAAGGAAGTTTTCGCGACCGAGCGACGGAATAAAAGTCGATATATTCGTTCGGAAACGTAACGTTTTTCTAATGAAACGTTCCGAGAACGTTTCCGTTTTCGTTTAGTAAAGTCGCAAACAATCAAATTCATTTTATTTGAATTTCACAACTTTATAGAATTCAAATCAAAACTAAATATTGTTTTGAAAAAAATAGGGTTATTACATAATTTTACACATTTTTATTTTTTACATTCTTTGTAAACTTTTGGATTGTCTGGATTAAGTTAGAAAATGACATGGAATTAGATCTATTTCCCAACAAAAGATAAATAAATAAAATTCTGTTGAAGGAAAAACATCATTAGTGTGTCTTCTTTAAAATAAATAATGAAATGAGTTAATGACGTTTATGATCAGCGGACATAACAGATCAATCATTAATTATGTAGTATTAATTACCATTGTCATTATCATTTCCTTCTATTGTAATCGTGATCTCTATATAAAGGGAAAATCAATGAAATGAGTGAACCATTTCATTTTCCTTACAACACGTTATCAGCACGAGTGTTTTATATATGAGTTTTTTTAACCAAAAAGAAAACATAAAACCCTAGTCTCTAAAGAAAAAAATTCTGCCAGAAGAAAGAAAATTGCATAAATCGATTTTTTTTCCAGTAGGGCACCTAGAAAATCTCTTTGGGCACCCAACCATCTCCTCCGATCTGCATCAGCGCCAACGTCAACCCCATGCAGGCGAGCCTCCTTGTCTTCGGCGACCAGATCGTGCCTTGCTCCTCTTTGCATATTCGACTAGGATGAAGATCAACCCATCCACGACTTCTTGCGGCACCGCCAACCCAACCCATGACGTCGACCAAAGGACCCCGATCTCGATGAGCCGTCGATGATCCTCATCGGCGTAGTAGCAACATCAGCGATGACCTAGCGCCGCCCAGAACCGGCAACTGCAGATCTGCCCAATCGGTACCCTGCAGCACCAACGATCCTATCGTCCTAGGTTGAACGACATTTTACTCTTCTGCAGATGGTAAAAAAAAGGAATTTTACCCATGGTAATATCAGAAATTACCACTGCTGGTAAAACACATTTTAAAGGTAATTCTTAAAATTACTGGATGGTTAATCTTAGCTTACAATGTATAATTTACTGTTGCAACAGTAAAATTATTTATGGTATATTAAATTAAATTTATATTGATTAAAAGTGACTAATTATATATATGTTGTCGTTTTTTTGATGTAATTTATCAATAACAACGTGACGAGCAACATGGAATTATGAGATAAAAAATCGCATAATATGCAGTTTATTTAGCAAACTTGCAAGTAAGATCTAAACTAATGTTCACACTTTTATTAAATTATACATGTTATATGAGCATTGTTTATCTTAATAGTGTGACATGTCATAGGTTATGTTAATCTATTTTTTTTTCTTATACTGTAATGCTATGATTTATGATTAAGCATTATATCTATACATTCTTGAGCATGTTATATGAGTACGATTTTTTTGTTCCACGTTTTGAAATCGTTTGAACATGTTGAATGCTATGTTTTATGAGAGCATGTTATTATTTAATATTTTTTAAATATTTATTTTATTTAGAATCTTATACGATATGAGCATTACCATGATAACGAAATTTCATGAGTATTTTAAAAAAGGACAAACATATCACTGTGATCAAGTATTTTCACGAAGTATCAAAAAATACGACCAATGCAATTCTTGGTTTTGAAATCCAATTTGTAATTCTTGAAAATTAATTAATTTGTAATTATTGTGATGATGTAACTTTGCAAAGCTCCAAAGTGACTATAATGTATCTTGGTATGTTAATTTTTGTGTATGTCTATTTAGAATTTTAGACTGCGAAACAAATAAGTCTCATACTCTATCTAGAGTTAGTTATATCAGCACAACATGACTTTCATATATTGGACTCTGAAGAATTTGAGTGTCAATCTCCCTTATAAGCCAGCCAAGGCTCAATAATAATCGAATTATATGCAAACATGTTTCCTGCAAGTAGCTTAGAAGCGTAATCAAAATCTTGAATGAAAAAGTAAGGTCTGTGAGGACAAAGAACTTTTCCCAAAATGAACTTTGCATAATAACGCAGTAATAACCCTAAAGCAAAGGGCAATTACTATGAACATGTAGTTTCATACAAATCGATCAATGACAATTGATAACAATGTACCGTGTGAAAAAGGTCTACGGGACATGGTATGAGCAATGAAGCGCCTTATTACAAAAAGAATATAGTATCATGGCAGTACGATGATTTGACAAAGCATATTCAATATCGAATAACACGATTTAAAAATAATTTCAATTCAAAATAGCGATAAGAATCTAGCTATGAGGTTCGAGACTTTGATTATAGTTTGCCCTTAATTTTCCAAGATATTATTGACATGAATCATGGCTACTATGCATGCCTTCAATATAATTAGACAGTTAGTCTTAAAGTTCCTGTTTTTGGATAAAACAAGATCTCAATGTACCCATTGCCATTTTAAATTTTTTGAATTTTTCTCAATGAATTGAGATTATTATACGTGGTTTGATTTTTAAAATTTTGGTTTTGCGAAGTCTTGCAAAGTAAAGCAACTTCACAAAAGATTAGTATGACATGGATAACTAAATGCAAATAAATGCATCATGCAATTCTCACGGCAATAGTACTAAAAAATAATAGTACTATATCCATGGATATAAATAATAATTTAAATAACAATCGCTAATGTATAATCCTTCGGGATTCACAATGTCCATGCATTATGGGATGAAAATATCGTTTTACGATTCTATCTAATTACTCTAAAGAATTTGGGTTTATTTACAATGCTTATGGCTTATACCTCATTGACACTTTATGTAACAAGAGCCAACAAGAGACAATCGAACCCTCATACATTTAAATATTTATGTCAACGAATTTTTCATGTGAAAATAATAAGTGAGATTACAATTGACGTTTTTTGCATTATCTCTAATGATTGCAAATGTAACCGAGTATTAGAGAAGTTTATATGTCCATTTAGCAAGTATATATGCAACTGCTACATTGAATCCCCTAACGTCAAAAGAAAATGAATTTCAGGATCTTGACATATTTAGGCTTTGACACGATTCATTGGGACCCCAAGTCGTGATACGTGTATCTGTATATTTAAGAAATTACATACGGAAACTCATGTTTTGGATAAATAGAAGCAAGAAAAAAAAGAAACAAAAAACTGTAAAAATCCTAGAACTATAATTTTATGGAGAATTGAAGAAGTGATTTTATCCCCATATTTCATAGCCTCCCCCTGAGGCTGAATTGTGAAATGTTTGATGCACAAATATATGCATTAACTCTATATTATACAATATAAATACAAATTTCAATAATTATAAGAACATAGATTCGACATAGTCTCAAAACATATCAAATACAATCTGAAAATTCTGAAACAAATACAAAACCAATACTTCCACATAAACAACAACTTACAATCTTCATAGACAAAGATTTGTAGATTAGCACAAATGAACAAAGCCATGGAGATGAGTTGCGAGAATCACACGTTGTATGAACCTTAGAGGTACAGTTGCAGTAAGTGAAACTCGGTGGAGATGATGATGGTTTTGGGGTGGACAGCTTGGCTAATTTGTGAGAGAAGTTTATGCTGGTGTTTTGGTAGAGTTTTAACTCTTGAATGTTAATGAGAAGTGAGGCTTTTTCTTTGTGAATGATGTGCTATTTATAGAAGAGTTTTGGCTCTTTAAATATTATAGCTTGGACTTTTTCTCCTTAATTTCTTTCACTTATTTTTGTCATTGGTGGGTGCAATCTCCTTTGATAAATTCCTTATTTTTCTTCTTTTTAGGTGTCTCTTTCTTTCTCTCTTGCATTATCTCTTTTTATTCTCTTCCTTTTTCTTTCTCCTCAAATTCTTTCACTTATTTTTGTCATTAGTAAGTGCAATCTCCTTTGATAAATTTCTTATTTTTCTCCTTTTTAGGTGTCTCCTTATTTCTCTCTTACATTATTTCTTTTTTTCTTTCTCTCTTTTTCTTTCACTTATTTTTTTCATTGGTGGGTGCAATCTCCTTTGATAAATTCCTTATTTTTCTCCTTTTTAGATATCTCATTCTTTCTTTATTTTCCACTTTTGCTTCTTTTCCTCTAATTTGTTTTTCATTGTAGCTACACAATCTCATCTTTAAAATATGAAAATAATAAAAGACATAAATAAAGACAATTAAGTTACAGAGTAGGAAAGTACGATTGTAATAACCCTTGTTTTCCAACAATATTTGAATTTAATTAAATTCTATTGAGTTGTGAAGTTTGTTTTAAATCGAATTTGAGTTGTTTGCAATCGTTACGAAACGGAAACGGAAGCGTTCCGAGAACGTTTAATAAAAAAAAACGTTACGTTTCCGAACGTTTATATCGACTTTTAATCCGTTGCTCGGTTTCGAAAACTTTCTTCACGGAAGTTGTAGAGCTCGTTGATACGAGTTCGTGGATATGTGACGCGTTCGAAACGGACATCGTACGTGAAAGTTATGCGCGTCGGAAGTTAGTTTCCGATTTGGAAACTAGTATAAAAAGGATTTTTTTGTTAACTAGGGTTTCCATAACAGGAAACCCTTTCACACCGCCGCTCTCTCCCTCGAACCCTCTCTCTTTCTCTCTCCCTCTCCCCGAAACTCCCCCTCTCCCTTCGAAAATTTCTCGATTCAATCCGGCGACTCCGGCCTTCGCGTCTCTCACCGCCGGTCCAAGGAGCTTCGCGTCGACGTTCACAGCCACCCTCGAGCTCGCCGCATCGTGCCTCGCCGCCGTTAGCTTCCTCGAGACAGCCCGAAGCTCGCCACAACTCGCGTCCTCACCAGCGGAGCTAGGGCACGGAGGAGGGCGGTACGACGTCGATCCTCACCTTGGTACTCTCGGTTTTCAATTTGGAGGCCAGACTTTATCAACCCGAGTTCTCTCCAAGGATTTGAACTTCACCGGCGATCCAAGCGTTTCCGAGGCCAAATCGGAGGTTCTAGCTTCGATTTAAGGTATGGTTTGTAGTGATTGATGGTTGATTGTGATTGTTAGACAGTTTTGGGATCGATTGAGGAGTTTGGAGGTGTGGGAGGAGGAGGAGTTGCCGCCCCTAGAGGCGGCGCGTGGGAGTGAATAGGGTGGCGTAGGGGCTGCCTAGCACCGTAGGAAGATAGAGGAGGAGGAGGGGGAGAGGTTGCGCAAGGCGGTGGTGTCACACGCTCCGTGGTTAGCCTCGGCGCGTGGGCCCCACGCGCGGCCGGCCGGAGGTGGCGCGTGTGCCACACGCGCCGCCGTGTGAGGCGGTGTAATTAGTTTTGACGGAAGGGGTATTTTGGTAAATTACTGTGTTACGGTAAATGTAAATGTAATTTTTATTTACTATGGTAAATGTAATTAAGTTTTACCTATGGTAAATGTAATTAAGTTTTACCTACGGTAAATGTAATTATAAATTACTTTCAGTAAATGTAAAAAGTAATTTTGTAAAAGGGTAATTTAGTAAATTTTATTTACTGAATTTGTATTTACATTTAAATCGTACGTATACGTACAGAAATACGTATTAATATTTATACGTACAGAAATACGTATTAATATTTATACGTACAGAAATACGTATTAATATTTATACGTACAGAAATACGTATTAATATTTATACGTACAGAAATACGTATTAATATTTATACGTACAGAAATACGAATTAATATTTATACGTACAGAAATACGTATTAATATCTATACGTACAGAAATACGTATATATTATTTATACGTACAGAAATACGTATATATTATTTATACGTACAGAAATACGTATCATTTGAGTATTGTACAGTACCCGTGAATAGTGAACAGTGAACAGTAACTTCGTATAAACCAAAATTGCTGAACAGTAACCGTATATTACTGTTTTGGCATTTAAAGGTTTACGAAACGATTCTAAATTCTTTTCTTATTCTTTTAAGGTGATCGTTAAATCGAGGAAAGGAATTATCAACGGGAATTGAGGATTTACGCTTGAGTCGATAAGGTGAGTAAAATCTCGCTGAATTACGAATCTACCCTCGCGGTGATTCAACATTTTTGTAAGTGTGTTTATTAAATGAATTACAACATGTATATAATTTAGTGAACTACATATATACAGTATAATAGTAATAAGTACATATATATATATAGTTCATTAAATTACTTACTGTTATTAATTCATTGAAAATAGTCATTTCGGTGACAGAAAAATTGTGCATGTGTATGTGATTTCAATGGTACGATATGATGTGAGATTATCGTACGTAATTTTTCAGGTGTTTATGAAATATGACATGTATAGGATATAGTGGACTATGTATATGTGGTATAAATGGTAAATAAATACGAATATATATAGTTTGCTATATAATATACTGTTATGATTTTTATTATGGATATATTGTGAAAGTTTTAAAACGTACAATATGATGAGTGATTATTGTACATGATTTTATCACGGAAAATGTGAAATATTGTGATTTGTCTTCGGACGTGATGTGTGGTACAATATGATGTGAGATTATTGTACATGTGAGGCAAGTCGGAACCTAGCCTTTGGCCGGGCGAAAGTTACGATACAGTTAGAGCTCTAGTCTGTCTGCCATAGTACTGCATGGAGGTAACGGGTGGTTATCTGCTCATGGGTACTCAGCTTGTTTTGAATGTTGGGTGGCGGGTGGTTGCCCAACATCAGCGGTATACTAAGTGAGGGGTAACGGATGTGTACCAGCGCTCATTAGATACCATTTTGTGAAAGTATTAGAGTAACCAGATGGGTTGCTCGTTTTCTCATGATTTTTCATTATACTGTGTTGATGTGGAGTTGTGTCTTTTATGAGACGTGAGTTATTTTAATATTTTACTCATACGAGCTGTAAAGCTTACCGGGTTTGTGTTGCAATCCCGGTGCACCAATTTCAATGGTGTAGGGGATACTTCCGCAGGTGCTGAGTAGTGGTGATTGAGTGACGACTCCGAAGACTCGAAGTCGATAGCATCCAGTCGTGGTGAGGTTCCAGCGTGGATTGTGTGTGTGATTTGGTGTGATTTTATTTGTGAGGTTGTGAGGATTATACAATTCCATTTGTTATATGTTGAATTATCATTTGGGTTTGTAATAATCGGCTTGACTGAGTTATATTTTAAACTCAGATGTGATCCGCTGTTACGCTTTAGTGATTTCGATTTATTTGAGATTATTTGGTGTTTAACGACTTTAGAATTTTGAGTTTTTAAGCTCGAAATTTTGGGGTCGTTACAACGATTAGGAAAGTTACGAAATAAGAGTTTCAGTTCAAGTAGGATTTTCCTAAATGGTACGTTTCCTAATCTAAAAATGATTCTTAATGCAAGTAGGATTCTCAATATATCAAAAACTTTATAGAAATGACGATTAATGAAAACTCCTAATTTAACTAGGATTCCTAGTTACACAAGGAATCATAATCTGAATAGGACTCTCGACAATTTCTGTGTTTTCAACCTGTTTTAACACCAAAATGCAACCAACGCCACCATAGACTCCTAACTTGACTAAATGACTAAATACTACAATAATAAGAGCTAAGCAAAGTAAAACTGGAGGTAAAAACATGTTAAGAACGTCGCACAAAGTGCTCCTATCAATTATCTCATACTTGGCTTATGCGAGTCCCTTTGCAAAACAAAACAAAAACTCTATAAAAACATTATTGCCCCTAAATGTTTGTCTCAGAATCTCATAACACATAGCTTTTCAAGTTTAAGTATTTGAATATAAGCACATAAATTTCAAGCTTCATAAACATGATTCATGGTATGAATAAGTCAGAAACGAGACAGTAAACACTTAACATGTTTAGTCAATCCAATCCTCCTCACAAAGCATACTCTCTTCTTTTTTAACTTAGATTCATGGTTATAATTAACACATAAGTATATGCGAGAGCATATATAGTAAGGCAACAAATAACTTGCATATTTCATCAAATAAAAGCACTTTGTGAATATCTTTTGGGAAACCTTATTTAATAACTAAGTGCACAAATGGACCAAAACCATATGCTCAAGTCTTGTGATTATCTCTACAGACCAAGATTTTCTCATTTTAAGAATCATTAGGATCATTATACAATGTTAGTGTTTAGGCTTTAGCTAAAGGCATGGAATATCAAGGAATCACAAATGTCATCATATAGACTTAGCAGAGTAAATATCACCCTTATGACACCAAACACCATCAATGGCCAAATATTAATAAGTTTGGCCCAATCATCATTTTATACACAAAATTGAAAATG
Source organism: Argentina anserina (assembly GCF_933775445.1). NCBI lineage: Eukaryota > Viridiplantae > Streptophyta > Magnoliopsida > Rosales > Rosaceae > Argentina > Argentina anserina. The sequence continues at coordinate 10,440,929 of NC_065878.1, read as the reverse complement.
GACAAAGGTCAAATGAAAATTTTTATACCTTCAATTACAACTCAACTCCAAATCACAAACAGAAGACAGTATAACATTTTTTTTTTCGATTTTTTTTCAATTTCCTTAATTTTTTTTCGTCACTTTGCTTAATAGCTTTTGATCTTTTTCATATGTCTTCCACTCCACACTTATTTCATACATTATCTCAAAAGGAGTTATGCTAAGTCTATAGGACAAGGTAGAAGTTACTATACTAAGCATGAAGATAATATAGGTAATGAAGAAAAAGACTTAATGTAGGCTCAAATGAGGTTCAACTAAGGGGTCGCAAACATGGCACATATAGGGACACATGATTGTTTGGCAAAAGTTGTGGTATTCCTATAAATGATCCATAAATCCCTTTCAAAGTCAGAGCATTTTATGACTTAAAAGTTTCAACAATCACAAAAGCGAGTTATAGTAAATTCTAGGGTCCATTAAAAGCTATGTCACATAATTATTAAATATGCAAATAATAATGAGGTTTAAAAACAACCACGAAATTTCTTAATGTGACTTGTAGTGTGATAGGTAGTGTGGTCGGGGGTGTGACATCACATTTGATACATGTAGTTTGCATCTTTTAGTTGTCGGAAAAGATGTTGAATGAGTTTACTACTGTTGTTATCACAGTAGCTATCACATTATCTATCACACTAAATAGCACACTATCTATCATAGCCGAAAGTTAGTGTACATATAGTGTGATAGGTAGTGTGATAGGTAGTGTGGTCGGGGGTATGACATCACATTTGATACGCATAGTTAATAGTTTGCATCTTTTCATCGTCGGAAAAGATGTTGAACTAGTTTAATGTTGCTGCTATTACAGTAGCTATCACATTGTCTGTCACACTAGCTATCACATTACCTGTCACAACAGAAAATTAGTGTGACATGTAGTGTGATAGGTAGTGTGATATGTAATGTGATATGTAGTGTGACTGGGGGTGTGACATCACATTAATGTCGATATTTGGATTGTATCAGTTAATTTGAGAAGTTAAAGATCACATAACAGTAAACAAAGGTTCGTTATTTCTAGTCATTCTTCTTCTTGTCACAACAGTCACATAAAACAGTGTGAAAACGGGTGTGACAGTTAGTGTGATAGGGTATGATAGTTAGTGTGACAACGAGTGCGATCGGTAGTGTAATAGAGGGTGTGATAGTTAGTGTGAAATGTAGTGTAACATGGGGTGTGATAGCTTGTGTGACAGTGGGTGTGCAGGTAGTGTAACATGGTATGATAGGTAATGTGACAATGAGTGTGATAGCAGGTGTGATAGCGGGTGTCATATGCCGAGAAGAAATGTTTAAATATACGAAACTATGTTAAAAATGAAATGAGATTGATATGAGTATGCTCAGAATAAAGAGAATAGCTAGAATTAGGGAACCTTGAGCTCTGGTTTCGCCTGAATTGCTTGGAGCACTGCCATCGATGACGGTAGCCCCTTGCGAGGGTTATTGCGCCTTGTACGGTGATCGGTTCGGACTTCGGAGTGGGTAGAATATGAAATGAAAGAGGAGAGATCTTTCTAACGGTACCAACCACTCTCAAATCTATCGTTATAGCCGGAATTAAATAAGAAGATGAAGAAGAAATAGTAAAATTGTCTGGAAAATATTTTTAAAGTGATATATTCTAATTTTGTTCTAACCTAATTGACTATTTTCTAATTTTTAGTTAATTGAGATGACTTTTTTATAATTAGAAAATAAGTAGTGACCTTTTTCTAATTTATGATGGGAAATAATACATTTTCTAATTTCCCTTTATAAAACATGTGAAATTTAAAATTACATATGTAAATACCAGAATTAGGATTTATAAATGTTAGGAACACGATCCAACATTCTGAACATCAACAAGAACACCAAAAGAAAAGAAGTGTTCATCTTCATGTTGTATATCAAGATTCATGATTGTTCTCTTATTGAAATTGTTTCGTTCTTGTATATATATTCTCGGACCTCTGCTTGTCCAGTGTGATTATCGCTTTCAATTGTGAATTTGTGACTGAATCCCATGTTCAATAGATCTCATGTACTTGTTCCCCTCTATTCAAATGCACACCATAATCATTAAATATTATTGACAGAAGTTATGCAATTTATGGTTTACGTTGTTTAACAACCAAATGCCCAAGTGCAAAAGAATCTCAATTTTCATTTTTTTTTTATGATTCTCAATTTCTCATGATCATTCCCCCTTAGCTTGTACAGGATTGCAGATCTGGGAACTGTGTCCCTTGTGGTTTTCTTCTTTGTTTGGTGTTAATTATGTCCTCATATTCTTACAAAAAGAAAAACTGCATATGGGATCCAAAATGATGTGTTACGAATATGAATTGCATCATCTAGAAATTGTGGAAGGTGATGGAGAATGATAATTAACGAGATGGTTTTCATGTTCGTCTTCGTCTTCATGCTAGTGTTCTTGATCTTCTTTTTTTTTAATCTTCCTTTATCAGTTTAATTTCATCATAATATGAAAGATATTGAGTTATAAAATAGATTACTATCATAGTTGTTAATTTATGCCATGTCATTTTCTAACTTAAGAGTGTAAAAAGATGTGTAAAATCATGTGTCCCTTGAGTCGGACCAATTCATCATCGTAATGCTCTTTAAGAATATAGGTAAGTAAGTCGTGATAATTTAGGCCTCATCATTTAGCCCGCGGATCCGATAGCCCACGGAAGTCCTCAAACCCCATGATCTTTTACCCAGCTCAACTCGCGAGAAAGCTTGCCAAAACTTGATTCCGTAGGTTGAGGGCCAGACTTAGTTTAGAGGTGTGCAACCCGGTCTGACCCGCCAAAAACCCGTAAGGCCCAGACTTTTTTAAAGCGCGCTAAGTTATAAAATATTATACATACATATTATATAATTATACATATATCAATTATATATGTCCAAATTAAAACTTGTTGTTTCTCTTCTTGCCTTCTATATAACCGGAGCTTATTCCGTCCACGGTCGTGGCGCTTCATGGCATGAAATTCACCGCGCGTGTTTGACATGAATAATATGGCGCGTCGCGTGCTCACAAGGGTAAATTTTTGTGACATTTATATTAGATTTAAAATAAAATTGTAGCATTATGAAGCAATTTTGTGAAGTAAACTTCTCTGAATTAATTGACACCAGCTGATGTAATCGGTACTAATATTTAGGGACCCTATTAAAATTTCATCTTATTCGGACCTCGTTTGACCGTCAGAATTTCCGGTTAGCCTAAAGAACAACTAATATGCCCTAAGCAAGGACCCATTACCAAAATGCGAACGTCGAAAGCCGTTTGCATATCTGAAATACCTAATTTTTGTCACCGATCGTGCGCGGTGGAACCAAGGAAACCTATTTGACAAAACCCCGGTCAATGGGGTTTTAATATATCAAAATGCTTTTTTTGTTAACTGTAGGTACGGAAAATGATGTCCAAAACGGATGAAATTTTTAAGGGGTACCTAAATATATATACTGATCACAATCTGTTGATGTCGATCGACCGTATTCAGAACCGGATTTGTCGATCGCCAATGTCTCCACTAATGTATTATAACTTATATACTAGGTTAAAAATAAAACTATTGCATTATGATGTGACTATATGAAGAAAACTTCTCGGCATTAATTGACACTAGCCGATGTGATTGGTACATATATTTAGTGACCCTATAAAACATTTCATCTAATTCGGACCTTATCTGACAGTCGGAATTTCCGGTAACTGAAAACACCACTAATATGCCCTAAAGAAAGACTCATTCCCAAGATGCGAACGCCGAAAGCCGTTTGCATATCTGAAATCACCCAATTTTTGTCACCGATCGTACGCGGTCGCACCAAGAAAACTCATTTGGCAAAGCCCCGGTCAATGAGGTTTTAATATGTTAAAACGCCTCTTTTTTGGTTGACCGTAGGTACAGACAGTCAAACCATGTCTAAAACGGATGAAATTTTCACAGGGTCCCTAAATATATATACCAATCACATCTGCTGTGTCGATTGACCAAATTTCGAATTGGAGTTGTCGACCGCCGAAGTGTCCATGAATGTATCATAACCTTTATATTAGGTTTAGAATAAAACTATCGTATTATAAAACGATTATATGAAGGAAACTTCTCGGGATCTATCGACACCAGCCTATCTGATCGGTATATATATTTAGTGACCCTGTAAAAATTCATCAAATTTGGACCTCGTTTGACCGTCAAAATTTCTTGTATACCGACCAGAATTAATGACTTAGATGACAACGACATTTCGTCACCTAAGAACCTATTTTCGTCGTCTTAAGTCATTAGGCAGCGAAAGTTTCGTCATTTAAGTTCCATCAAGTAGACGTTGTCACCCAAGTACTTAAATGACGAAATTAAGTCGTTCGTCGCCTAAGTAAAGGGTTTAGGCGACGAAATGACTCATGTCGTCTGATAAATAAGATGACAAATATTGATACTTAAGCGACAAATTATATTCATCACATCCTATTAATATATTTTTCTTTTTTTATCAGCTAATAATATATTTTTCTGAAATTAATTAATGAAAGATTTTTTTACTTTGTATTTTTATCTATTAAATTTTAATATGATAGGTAATCAAAATATTTAGTGCATTAATTAAGATTATTAGCCTTAATTGTCCTTAAGAATTATTTTTTATTAAATCACAAATCAAAGAACCACCACAACTCCTCACTTCCCCATACCACACCGTCCAAACCACCACCATCACCACCGACACCACCATCAAATACCATGGTCAAATACCACTCTTCCCAGCCACATCACCCATCAATTACCACCGCCGCTACCACCACCACCACAACAATCAAATACCACAACCCATTACCACCATCTTCCTTTCTTCAATCTCCAAAACTACCACCCACTCACCATTGAGCTCAAACTCTAAACCATTGCAAACACCAAGCTCGCCGACAACCTAGATCTAGAAAATCCTTATATCTAAAGCCAAACCAGACTCAATGGAATTTGAAGCAATTGACCTCTTTAGCCTGGGTAGCAACCTTTGGCAAAAACGACTAAGATCGATGGAGATCTAAGGGGATAAATTCTTGCTTATGGGTGTATGGAATGGTTGGGTCTTGAGGATCTTAGAGGAGAAAAAAGTGGAGAAAGAAAGAGGACGGAGGATGATTTGTAGGGAGGAGGAAAGAAATAATTGAAGAGATATGTTAAGGGGATCTAAGGGGAGAAGAGAGTGGGAAATAAAGAGAAAGGGAAATATGATCTTCATTTTCCAGGAAGAGGGAGAGAACATGCAGGAAATATGATTTCCATCGACAAGGATAAAAGAAGGATGAGAGCAAGTAATTAGACATGACTAAAGGGAAATTGTGTCGAATGAATATCAATCACTGGATCGGGAATATCGATGGCTAAAACATTCGATCTGCGCCACTTTCTTTAATTAGATGCAGGGATCCACTCACCTTTTAATTGGATCCGCGCCATCAGCCATCTCTTTAATAAGTTTGTTCTATTTGTTTAATGATTTCATTTCTATTATTGAAATATTTCAATTGAATAATAATACAATAAACAATACATGTATATATAGATCTATCTAATAATTATTACAAAACTTTCGACATTCCCGTACTTTAATTTGAAATACTAATGGAATGAAATATGTTAAATTGTAGTAGCATATTTTTTTTTTACTAAAAAACACTTAATTTTTTGTGAACCTTAATGGAATGAAAATAATTTCTCAATATCACTCCTTTATTATTCTTACATTCCAAAGTTTAATATCTTAGTGCCAGCAAAGATGGCATATGAAACTTAAAAAAAAATCAAGAAATTTAATGGAATAAAATCAACTAATCCTTAATTAGTCTTAAATTTCAAACTTGAAGACAATAACTTCCAATTTTTAATTCACTTGTGTGATTTGGCGCAAGAATTTGAGGGGAAAATTTGTTTCCTCTTCTTCTCCGTTTTTATCGATATGGAAACTATAATCTGAATCTAAGTCATTTTTTTAAAGGAATCTAAGTCATTCTTTTACTTGGACAACAAAACAAATTGTCTCGTCACCTAAGTATTACTTACATGACAAAAATAAAATCGTTGACATGGGCACCAACTTATATAACAAAACTCATTTCGTTGTCTAAGTGTCACTTAGATGATGAGTTGTTTTTTTGTAGCAGACAAAACCGGTATCGTCGTCTTGCTTGTTCTTAGGTGACAAATGTTTTTAGCGGTTGTCATCTAAGTTACCTTTTCTGGTATATCCCAAGCGTGGATCTACAACATAGTTCAAGGGGACTCAAGTCCCTCCTAAATTCTTGGAGATCGAAAACAAATAGTAGTACTAATATATGCCTAGAATCCCTAGATTAAACTCAAGCCCACCCGAAAAAAAACCTATCACAAAATCTGGACAAACTGTTAAAATACAGAAGCCTTTACTTTCCATATAAAACCATATAGAAAAAAGTGTTGTTCGACACTCACGTCTCTGCTCCCTGCATGCTTGTCCACTCTCTCTTACTTAATTCTCTCTTAATTTCTTAGCTCCCAGAAGAATTGGTAATAAAGTCCATGTGAGCTCTCCATTCTCTCTGTCATCATACTCAACTCTATTGGAATCCATTGCTGAGTTGTGTCACATTTTGGGAAGTGATCCAAAGTTCAGAAGGATATTGTGAGAAGGATATGCGAAGTGATCCAAAGTTCAAGAAATTAGAATCCATTACTGAGTTGTGACACATTTTGGTTCAAACAAGGAAGTCGGAATTTTATCCCGTGATTTACAGATTGATTTGTCTTGTTTTGACTATTCTAGTGTCTATGGCAACCACTGAAATGACATTTTCAACTATGAATATCATTAAGAATAGACTTAGAAGTAAGATGAAAGATGGCTTTCTTAACGATTGCATGGTCCCTCACATTGAGAAATGACGATTCTATTGACAATGCGGTAGTGATTGAGGATTTAAAAATTTATCAAACCGTAAAGTTAAATTTAATTAGTTTATACTTTTGTATTGTATTTGAGGGTAAGACTCATTATCGTATTTGAGATTTTTTATTATGATATTTTTATTATTTTTATTTATTTAATTAACAAACTGAAGTCCCTCGTATTACAATTCCTAAATCCGCCACTGCCCTATCCCTGTAATAAGATCGAACGATTCGAACCCCATCTAGCTAGAACCGTTTCCGTTAAGGCAGAGGCACATGCAAACGTCCCGACACCACCGGAGGGAGGATGAAATTCGAAGTTTAATTTTCAACAGTGTTGGCGCTTAGGGACCTCTTTTGACAATCAATTCACAATAAATTAATTGTAGCATTATTTGTAAGAAAAAAAAGAAGTTAAATGAGGTATACAACAATTAGTTTATGGTGAGTCGAACTCGTGACCCTCGACTTACAAAAAGAAGATTGTTGCCACTAGACCAACGACATTAGGCAAACCTTTTTATTCTTGATAAAAAGGTTTTATTTTTCTTTTGAAGAAATTTTCATATGTAAGCGTTTCCAAACAAAGACAGAGAAACAAATAAAACCGAGAACTACTCAAAGCTTAAGAAATCACAACCTCGATCGTTATGGTCCTTCCACTTCAAACAAAAACTACGAGACAATATATTGGAAGAAAGTTTTATGCGCGCGAAGAGATTACTTAACTGAACAGATCGAGAGAGAAAAATTTGGAGTGCACGAATCCAATGTTCTAAAGGCAGGAGCGTGTTGCCCCCTCGATTATTGCTGTACTGTGTGTGTCTGTTTCTTTATTCATTCGCCAGAATAAAATCACCTACAGCGACAGACCATAGAGAGATTGATCGACTTGTAAATGATTCGTGCATGTCAGATGGTACTTACCCAGATTACAAGTTACAACTAGCTAGATACGTACCTACACAGTTCATCGATCATAATTATACGAAGGAATGAATTATTGATCGAAGAAAGGAATGAATTATTGGAGAAATTAATGAAGGACGTTCTGGGTTGTTAATTTTACAGTGAGTGATCGTCGACGACGACGTCGGTAGACGTTTTCATCAATTTTAAATGACAGATTTCTGATGCGGTCATCGGGTCATGCATGCATATGTAGCAGTCATTCAATTTTAATCTGGACCCATCTGCATCAAATGATCGAACTAGCTAGCGCTTAATTACGGGCTCATCTGCTGTTCAGTAATATATGGGAGTGTCATAATATGCACGTGGAGTGTGAGATGTAATGTGTGGAAGTTTCAACTTTAGAGTGTGCAAGAAGTTTGAACATAAATGATATGTGTGATGCATAACATCCATCAATGTATAATAAATTAACTCATTATCTCTGTTCGAAATATCGGTGATATGGCCGATATATCCTCGATATATCACTGATATTTCGAATCTGATACGATAAGAGCATATCGGTCAAAATTTATCGGTCAACGCAAAAATGATGGTCAACGGTCAAATATCGGTCAAACTTTGATTTTTTTATTATTTTTTCAATTTTTGTTTAATTTTTTAATATTTATTTCCTCTTTTAAAAAAAACTTATATTTTTTTTTTTTCATTTTTTCATATATATTTTTAATTTATATAAATTTTAAATATATATGATGAATTTCAAGTCTAAATAATCATTCTTAAATACTTATTTTTTTTATTAGATGTCGTTCGTGTACTTTAATTGTGATTAAATCAAGTATTTATTTTCTTTCGTTTACTTAGTTCCGTTTTTTTAGTTTATTTGGTACAATTTTATAAATTTTATTGAAAATAAACAAATCCGATAAAACCGATATATCCCCGATAAAACCGATATATCCCCCGATATATCGTTTTACCTCTCGACCGATACGATACCGAAAACGATATTTAGACCATTGCTCCTTATATTGCTTACCATATCATCACGTAGTGCTACTGACTGGCATATGATTTTCAACTATTTTGGCCAGTTAAATTTGCCTCCACGCGTAAACGTAAATCCTAAACACTGTGTAAGCATAAATTTTGACGATTGGGAACTAGCTAGCTAGCAGGTTATGATATATCTAGCTTGTTACTGTACATTCTAACTAATCTTGTCTAAGGACTGTTTTTATTGGTGCTCGATCTAGCTGGCTTGCTAGCTACGTGGGTGCGTGCACAGTTCATCATATTCATTTAAAAGGAATATATGATTATTGAAGAAGTAGTGACGGACGTTCAAGTAATTCAACATTTAATTCGTACATACAGTTGCAAGTGTCATCAATCTTCCCACTACATTGAATTGGACAGGGACCAAAACATGATTGTCATAACATTTTCATTGCAGATATGCATCATATCATATACGTACATGAGGCTCCTCTTCCCGCTTTCACAATGCGATGTAATATAAACTTCAAACTTTTTCAACCTACTGAGCGTGATGTGCATCGGAAGCAAAGGGTGAAAGATGTGAGCCTTTCAGGCATGCAGTCAGATAGCGATCGAGTCATGATCGATATATGTACGTTGATCAGTCATGCATGCATGCATGTCTGACGCGTTGATTTGGATCTGAGTTAAGCGTGAGAGCCTCAAAATTCATAGGCGATTGGTAACAAGATGGAAGTTAGTGAGCTTAATTAATTATTACAAGGAGGACATTCTTTCAAGCAAGGTTGACATCCTCAAAGTGACCTTAGTTAATTATAATATATATTTATATTCATAGTTTTGAATTTTGATGATTGAATAATTATATATATAGCATATTAGCGTGTGAGTAATTAAGAAACATCTTATTTTCAGGAAAATGATGCGTAATGTACGTAACAAGTTGGATGACGTTTTTTAAGCAACGATGTATGTACTTGATAAGGGGTACACATTCATAACTCTCTCCTTAGTAAAAGTGTTTTGCCAATATATTGTAAGCCATAGGCAAATGACATCAGTGATACAACAGCGTGACTCACCCTAAAGAGAGATCGAGACGGGATATGCTAATTAATCACTGATAAGAGGAACACACCAATGTTGAAGTGAGTTTCTAATAATATATATGAATTTCTCCAAAGTGATTATAATATATAGTTGCTCTGAGGAAAACATTAATAATAGTATTTAGGGTTCATGCATGATCTATGGGTGGATATTGCCTACGAATCCCAGGAATTAGGGTTTCATAATCGGGTATTGAGTTAGAATTCAATAATTCAGAGTTTTAAAAAGGGCTTCTTATAAAATAGTCCATTTTAACACATGAAATTAGAAAAAAAAAGTCACATAAGTTTTGAAAATTTGAAAAAAAAAATCAAACGGTAAATGGGCTTAAAGCGTTGCCCATAAAGTTATGAAAATTTACATTTTTGCCACTGCAATTAAATCGCCATTCAATCTCAATCTGGGCCTTCACTGTAGCTTTCTTCACCAGCGACTTCACCAACACACCTCGCCGAAGCAGTAGTCGGAGGAGAAGGTGATGTTGGAGACCCACTAGTTGTGGCCCTTGCAGGTCTGGGAACGAGTGATGGTGTGGGAGGAATTGTCATCGGAAAGGGGGAGGGAGAGGCATATACGGATGAAATGGAGGTGGACCTTGTCGGTGTAGGATGATGCCGTTCAGATCATGTCAATGATGTAGAGGGAGGCGCAAATCGTCATAACCTGGTCGGAGGCGCAAGTTGGGGTCGGAGGCTTAAGGATGACAAAAGGAGCTACGAGGAAATCAAAGATTCTCATATCTAGGCTATGCCTTCGCCGCACCAGAGATTCTCTCCTGCCTCCACCGCCACCTTCGTTGATTTTGGCCGGAATAGGAGCCGCCTTAAGTTGTGATTTTGTGGCCGGAGATAGAGCACGTGGAAGAGTTGCAGGAAGTAGCTTTGCCGGCCAGGAAACACCAAATTGGTGGAGCCGGTCATCAATGGGTGTGCACAACACCTTTTTGGGTGTCCACAGTAGATTCTAAGTAGAATATATTTTCAAGTCAATTATATTATGAACTGATTTTTTAGGACTCTTCGATCCCGACACCGTACCTCTTGTGTTTCTAATTGGGTGTCATGTCTCTGATCTATCTATTACATTACTGGTCATACTACTTGTCACACTATACATCACAAAATAAAATGAGTGTGACAAGTAATGTGATAGGCAATGTGACAGGGAGATAACTAGTTTGACAAGTAATGTGATAGGTAGTGTGGCTAGAGGTGTAACATCACATTAATGTCGATATTTGAATCGTATGAGTTTATTTGAGAAGTTCAAGATCACATAACAGTAAACAAAGATTTGTTATTTCTAATCATTATTATTATTATTCTTTTTTTTCTTTCTTTCAGTGGGTGTGACAATAGTTGTGATAGGTAGTGTGACAGCGGCTGTGATTGGAGGTGTGACACCGGCTGTGATAGGTAGTGTGACAGGAAGTGTGACAACATGTGTGATAGCAAGTGTGAGAGCATGTGTGACATCGCATGTGATAGGTAGTGTGACAACGGGTGTGCCAAGAGCAAATGTCTAAATAGGCAAAATTATGTTAAAATTCAAAGGATATTGTGACAGGTAGTGTGATAAAAAGTGTGATAGACAATGTAATAACTATTATGATAGGCAATGTAATACATCACATTAATGTCGATATTTGGATTGTATGAGTTTATTTAAGAATTTTAAAATCACATAATAATAAACAAAGGTACGTTATTTCTAATTCTTCTTCTTCTTCTTCTTCTAGTCACAACAGTCACATAAAATGTTGTGACATGAGGTGTGACTGTGACAGTGGTTGTAATAAGTAGTGAGACAGTGGTTGTGACATGTATATAGTGTGATAGGGGTTGTGACAGGGTTTGTGAGTTGTGACAGGTGTTGTGACATGTAGTGTGATATTGGTGGTGTGATAGTGGTTGTGACAGGTAGTGTGATAGAAGTTGTAACAGGGGTTGTGACAAGTAGTGTGATAGAGGTTGTGACAGGGGCAATGTGTGTAACAGTGGTTGTGGCAGGAGGTGTGACAGTTAGTGTAATAAGTAGTGTGATAATGGTTGTGACAGAGGTTGTGACAATGGGTGTGACAGTTAGTGTAAATAGATAGTGTGATAGCTTATGTGACAGTGGGTGTGATAGCGGTTGTGACATTTAGTGTAAGAAGTAGTGTGACAGTGTCTGTGACAGCGGTTGTGAAAATATGTGTGATAGTTAGTGTAAGAGGTAATGTGACAGTGGTTGTGACAGTAGGTTGTGACAATATGTGTGATAGTTAGTGTAAGAGGTAATGTGACAGTGTATGTGACAGTGGTTGTGACAGTAGGTGTGACATGCCGAGAGGAAATATGGAAATATTCGAAATTTTATTAAAATTCAAATGAGATTGGTATAAGTATGCTTAAAATGAAGAGAATAGCTAGAACTAGAGAACCTTGAGCTTTTGGTTTCGCTGTAATTGCATGGAGAGCACCGCCATCAATGGCGGCAACCCTGCGATGGTTGTTGCGCCTTGTACGGTTAGTCGATTCGGAGTGGGTAGTATATCTAATGAAAAATGAGAGCGAGATTTTTCTAATGATACCAATTTTGTCAAAATTTATTACCGGACGGGAAAGTTATGGCTGAAATTAGAAAAAAAAAAGTGAAAAAGGGTAAAACAGTCCAAAAAATCTTTTTACAATGATTTGTTTTCTAATTTGTTGACATTATTCTAATTTTCACTCAAATGATGATATTTTAATAATTAATTCATAAATAATGACATTTTTTTAATATAAGTTTGAAGATAATATTTTTTTTTTATAATTTGCCCATTTCAAAACTTTGTGATTTATGTAATCAAGGTACCCTCGCTCCAGTTCCAAAAAAAAAAAACTCGCTCTCTATCCCATTTGATCAGTAACAAAACCGCTTTCTCCCCAGGCTTGTAGACCTCTCATTCCAACGTCCACCTTGCTCAGTAACACCTCCAATGCCGAAGGTTGTGGAAGATAATCTCAAAATTAAAATTTTGTCATAGCTTTTATTTCCATACATATATATATATATATATATATATATATATATATATATATATATATATATCTACTCTCATTATGTCCTTCACATGCCTCTTAGTGTATAAGGCATGGGTTCCTGCTTCTTGATAAGTTATGTACTTATGTTCTTCAACCAATTATGTAGAGAGGCGTAACCAATATATTTTTTTTGAGCGATCGAAAGAGAGGCTTAATAAAATCGATCGGTTCTTTCAAAGAGAGACAAAAAAAAATTAATTCGGTTGGATCAGGCATGGGACTTGCAATATATTAACAAAATATGCAGAGGCTCAATGTTCTGAAACACCTAAAAGTTTATTCTGTACCCACACTTTGCTAATGCATAGAAAGTGGGTACAGAATAAGTTACGATTATAATTACCAAGTCCCAACATTTAAAGAGGACCAAGTCTGAGAATTCTAGATTTAGAGAGAAATCAGAGAATTGGTCGATCTCTTCCTTCCTTCACTTAGTTTGAGAGTTTAGAGAGAGAGAGAGAGAGAGAGAGAGAGAAACATGGGAAGGTCTCCTTGCTGTTCAAAGGTTGGATTGCACAGAGGTTTTTGGACTCACAGAGAGGACACATTGCTTACCAAATATATTGAAGCTCATGGTGAAGGCCATTGGAGATCCTTACCCAAAAAAGCTGGTATATATATACGTGTTATTGCTTGAGATTGAATTGTATTATTTCTTGTTTGTCTTGGATATCGCCTATTCTATATTAGATTGAAGGGATCGATCAGCAAGACTCTCCGAGAGGGAGCTACCCCCGACATATAGAAGAAAAATAGGTCATTACAAGTTTACAACTGCAAACCAATATTGAAAATTTCTTTTCAATTATAATTCCCACATGGTTGATGCTAGCTCAGATAAACTAATGAACTATATATGTTTCTTGTTCGTATAAGTTGGTTAAGTACTTATGTACGTACTCTAAATTTGTGTTTATGTGCATGAAGGCCTCTTTAGGTGTGGGAAGAGTTGCAGACTAAGATGGATGAATTACCTAAGGCCAAACATCAAGAGAGGAAACATTACTTCAGACGAAGACCACCTAATTATCCGACTGCATACACTTCTCGGAAACCGCTGGTCTCTCATAGCTGGTAGACTTCCCGGTCGGACCGATAACGAGATCAAGAACTACTGGAACACCAATCTCAGCAAAAGGCTCATGACCGATGGAACTGACCCAAACACACACCAAAAAATAT